>NW_024428262.1:0-34493 GCF_017562075.2 Anopheles merus | reverse complement strand
CATTTCGCTAAGAGTGTCGCACTAAAAACTCAGAACAAAGGACTTTCAAGGGTACCAAGAAACAGCGACGAGAGACAACAGAAGCTGGAAATAGAGAGTACAAACATGACACAGTAAAACATATTGATAACAATACCGGAATACGTCTTCCATCTCACGCCATATGATAACAGCTATGAACGCTATGATCGATTCGGGATCAAAATACAACTTAATCAGCCAAACTGTCTGGGAGCAACTAAAGTCCCAACATGTTGTTGTATCAAATCAACAATTACACTCAAGGCATATGGCGGACAGGTACTGCCGCTCGTAGGTGTGTTTACTGCTACAGTCACTTTAGGCTCAGCAGAAACTACTGCCGATTTCTATGTCATGAAGGGTGATGGCAAAACTTTAATTGGCGCGATACGGCTACTCAAAAGGGAGCGTTGAAATTACCGTTCCGGATAATGCGGTTGACAACGAAAACCATAACTTTCGACCTTGAAAAATGTTGTGGTGGATATACCAATAAAATCAGGATCAGTAGCTGTCGTTCAGCCATACGTCGTCGAATACCGGTTGTGCCTGGAAAAGCTTGTCGATAAAAAGCTGGATGAACTACTGATTCAGGGAGTTATCGAGCAAGTAAATGAGCCATCTAAGTGAGTATCACCTGTAGTAGTTGTCCCTAAAGGAAACAACGATGTTTGCAATGCGTAGATATGCGGCGCGCTAACGAGGCGGTTGAGAGAGAAAATCATCCACTACCTACATTTGAGGACTTCTTACCACATATGGCTAAGCCAAAAGTTTTTCCCGTTTGGAAATTAAAAATGCTTTCCACCAGGTAGAAATCTCAAAACAATCTCGGGGGATTACTACGTTCATCACACGTAGAGGGTTGTTCCGTGACAGTAGACTTATGTTTGGGATAAACTGTGCACCAGAGCTGTTCCAGAAAACTATGGAACAAATTCTTACAGGTTGTGAAGGATGCTTGAATTACATCGATGACATTATTGTATAGGGATCGCATAGAGATGAAATGACATGACAAAAGACTGACAAAGGTTCTCCAAAGGCTCAAGTGTGGAACGTGGTGCTCAATGCAGATAAATGCGTTTACGGGGAATCAAAAATGAGAATTTTAGGGTATGTTATATCTGCACAAGGAGTAAAACCAGACAAAGATAAACTAAATGCGATACGAAACTTCAGGGCACCAAATCAGCAGAAGAAGTTCGAAGTTTTTAAGGTTTAGTAAATTATGTTGGAAAATGTATCCCTGATATAGCAACCATTACACATTCATTACGACAACTAACAGTTGAAAGGGAAACATTTGTATGGAAATCAGAGCATCATTCAGCGTTTGAGAAACTCAAATCGTTTATGATAAGCCCATCAACACTAGGTTTTTTATATTGCATATAGAACACAGTTGGTTGTCCTGTTGGGTTAGGAGCGGTATTAATACAGATAGATTCCAAAGGAAATCCGAGAGTAATTGTATACGCAAGCAAAAGTCTATCTAATACAGAAAAACGCTATGCACAAATTGAAAAAGAGGCCCTAGCGCTTGTTTGGGCAGTAGGACGCTTCCATTTTTATCTATATGGTCGTCAATTTGAACTTATAACAGATCATAAACCATTAGAAAAAATATTTAGTACAAAATCGAAACCATGTGCCAGAATCGAGAGATGGGTAATACGACTGCAATATTACAAAGCATCTGTTATATATAGACCAGAGAAATCCAGTATTACTGATCCACTTTCACGCCTTGCGATCACAGAGACCGTAGAAGGTAAATCATTTGATGAATTTTCTGAACAGTTGTGGCATGGATTATTCCAATGCATCACCAGTAGCGCTAAACCTACAGAGATAGAAAAAGCTTCAGAAACCGATGGAACTATTCAAGCGGTTCGTCAGAGAATTGAAAAGAATGAATGGACCGAAGATACTTCGACATTCAAAATATTTTCTACTGAACTATGCTTTGCTAACAACATACTGTTGCGAGGAAACAGAATTATTATGCCTGCTTCATTAAGAGAAAGGATGTAGCCATGAAGGTCACCCAGGTATGAGCATTATGAAACAGCGATTAAGGGCCAAAGTATGGTGGCCAAAACTTGACTCACAGGTAGAACAATACGTCAGGAATTGCCGGGGATGTATGCTGGTCTCTGCAGCGCCCGTTCCAGAACCAATGAAGCGAAGAGAATTGCCATTGACTTTCTAGGACCTCTCATAGCAGACCATTCGTTGTTAGTAGTAGTGGATTATTTCAGTCGCTACATAGAAGTGGAAATTATAAAAAGACGGATTCTATAGAGACTATAGGACGGTTAAACTCAATTTTTGCACGATTCGGACTACCTCTATCTATTACTGCAGATAATGGGCCGCAGTTCTCAAGCGAAGAGTTCCTACAGTTTTGCACCACCAATAACATTAATTGATCAGTACCACCCCATACTGGCTGCAACAAAATGGTGAAGTCGAAAGACAAAACCGATCCCTTTTAAACGACTGTCATCATTCAATCAATGAATGCAAATTGGATCGAAGAGCTTAACAATACCTACTACTAATGTATCGATCTTCTCCTGATTCAGTCGTTAAGAAAACACCGTCGGAGATGCTTTTTAATTATAACATAAGAGATAAATTACCATCTATATTTAATCCAATAGTTGACATGAAGAAGTGGTACACAGAGATAAGGAAGCCAAACACAAAGGTAAAATGTATATCCCGGGTGACGCAGTTATGGTCAAACGAATGCGTAAAACCAACAAACTATCATCTAACTTTGGGACAAAATTTTTAAGGTGATTGAAAGGAAAGGAGGAGATGTGTTAATAGCATCAAAAGAATCCGGTTTGAAATACCGGAATCACGTATTTCATTTGCTTAAAGTTTCTACAGAAGAAGGTAACCTCCTTGCGCCAGAATCAGTAGACAACGAAATGGTAGATCCAAATAACAAAGAAAAGAATGTTACTGCAAAGATACCACAAGCAAATTAACTGATAGAAGTCTTTGCGATAAAGCCAAGTAATGAGACCACAAGATCTAAAAGATCTATTCAAAAACCAAATACTTAAACGACTATTTAGCAGTTAGAAATCCATTAGTAGCGGCGTCGGCAAACTTTTGAGGCAAAGGCCCAACGTCAACCAAATGATCGAGTGCCGCGGGCCAGGTGAATGCGGTTTTTTTTTATTATTGCGCTTAAATTATTACATTTTAATCTTTTAGAACATTTTAGGTATTATTGTTGGTTTTCTGTAATTATATCATCCAAGTATGGTTCCAAATTAATGATACCTACTTTAAAAAACTGATTCTAATGTTTAATCATTGAGAATCGGCAATAAATGGCCAAAAATGTGATCAGTTAAAACATAACAAAAGGGATCAATATCGCTTCCTGAAGACCCCATCCTCCCACGCCGCAAAAAAAATATTCAAGATATTGTGGGGATGATACACAGTCTGAACGGCAAAAAAAATATTGAAGTAAAAATAGATTCAGTAATTTTTAAAATGCTTTATGGATAAGTAATGCCATGTCAGATCAATTGATAACAGATTCCTTATGAAAAAGCACTTTGATAATTGTTGTACTCGTAAACAGCAACAGTGTGGAATCGTCGTTCTCGTTAAACAACAGGGATTTTTAATTATTTGTTTTTGCTTTCAAATACGATCAAAAAATCCCTAAAATAGTTTAAAGGGAAACCAACTGATTTGTATCAAATTAAGAAAATCGAATAAAACAAAATAAAAAAAATATCGCGTGTGAAATGTATGGAGCTGTTTCACTATATTTAAAATTTTGTATTGGATGTTTTGCGTTGGTGAAAGTCTAATGCTCTCTTATCAAAACCAAGTCGCATTCAAAACTTTAAATAAATTTATTGTAACCAGGCTTTAGTATATCTCATAAATATTGAATTTCGTGTGCGATTTCCTTCATCCCGAAAGTCTTATTGTCGTGTTGAAGCAATGTTAAAATTACATAACGGTTGCCTTAACACAATTGACAAATTCATAGGTTTATCATGGGATTATCTTCACCCGCTCTAACAAAACATTAATTGCACTTTGAATGGTAGCATCCATGAGACAACTGAAAACCTCTATCAGTCACCTCACCTTGACACCTCTACCAGTCGAACTCTTACCATGATGACCAAAAAGTGAACCAACCAACGTAGAAGCGTGCGCGATCAACGAATGACGCCCCGTAGCGTCTTAAATGGACTGCGTACACAAGTATGTCGTCGCATAAGAACGTGTCTGCGTTTTGGTCACCAATATCTTGGTACTATTAGGCAACAATCAAAGCATCGCAAGAGAGCCCAGGTTTATTTTTTGAGGTTCCAAAAGAAGTTAAAAATGAAGACAGAGGTACAAGTGGCTACATTACTGGGTTATCTGGGCCGGGAGATCGATCCGTCATTCCATAGTACTTTAATTGAAGTTGAAAGAATACGATGGTATAAAATGTTATTCTAAAAGATATTCAGTAATTTGTATACGAACAGTTCCCATCTTTCAAAATCAGTCAAAACCTTTCGCGGGCCGGATTGAATGTTGCGGCGGGCCGCATTTGGCCCGCGGGCCGGACTTTGCCGACCCTGCTGCATTAGTTAGTGAACATACATTATCTATAAAAAAAGGAAAGTGATTGTAGTATAGCAACCTTATAGATACGTTGTATATATAAAACTTGTTATGTTGCTTGACAGATGAAAGATGGATAAACAATAAAAGAGCAAACGCATGTGGAGCTATGAGGAGTCAAGACGTGCTTTATCACGATACTACAATATCCATATATAACGAGAAAAAAACGAAAGCTCCACCTTCTAACAATTCGAGCAAAAATCTATATGAATGGTCGTGTGGTCAGATACGTAGGTATCGTAATCGTATCGCCGTTCTAGTTCTAGCGATGCATAACTGCAATGCGAAACCATTCAACAGTACAGAGGGAATTAGAAATGTTATTTGTGACTAAAATGATAAATCGGTCTGTGCATACATTTTACACGAAGAGTATGTATGCCGGTAGTAACAGTAAATGTTTGAGGGTATAATGAATTTTCAAGCGCTTTCTGCTGTCAAATGCCATCCAAGATGGCCAATCAGATTTTGGCTAATATCCAAGTGCCCACAAATCCACTAAACGACCACTAAACGGATTCTTAACGACTCAAGCTGTCAACCTAAACGGAATATAGAAAGACTTCGTTTAGCAGACGGCAAACGACTGATGCATTCTAAAAATAGCAAAAAGTGATGTCACCATCTGTTCGTGGGATACCCCACCAGTGGAGCGCTCCTTGCTTGGAGGAGATGTTTCTAATTTCCTCTGTACTGTTGAATTTTCGCATTGCAGTTATGCATCGCTAGAGCTAGAACGGCGCGATACGATGTTTAAATACTAGACTCCAATGGAAACCACCAGCAATGAAGCAAGTGAGATTTGAGTAATGGTCATTGGTGTTGATACCTACGTATCTGACGACACGACATTCATATACATATTTGCTCAGAAAATTAAAAAAAGGACAACAATATAATGATGAGTTGCAATATCGCTATTTATTGAGCAAACTATGAAGCTATGGAACTTTAATTTTTTTTCTATGGATATAAGATTTTCCAGTCGTTTAAGCTTAATCTATGCCGCTTGGGTTGAAAACGTTGACGATACTGGGATTTGTATCGCAAGACTGCGTCACACTTTTTCGGGCATTTTTATGTATATCTATCATTTTTTTCATTCTAACATTCACAAAATTTTTCATTCTGCCTCGCTCTTCTGGGTGTTGGTCTGTATTTGCTTGCGACTTGGCTGTGTCGCATTAACGATTCGCATGTTTCATTTAGCTCATCCCTTTCCATCGCTGGAGAGAAACTCTTGCGTCTCACTTTTCTGCCCAACGGCATTATCGCGCGATTTTTTATGTGTATCTATCATTTTTCTCATTCTAACATTCACAAAATTTTTCATTCTGCCTCGCTCTTCTGGGTGTGTGGTCTGTATTGCTTGCGACTTGGCTGTGTCGCATTAACGATTCGCATGTTTCATTTAGCTCATCCCTTTCCATCGCTGGAGAGAAACTCTTGCGTCTCGCTTTTCTGGGACTTGTCCAATTTCGCTTGCTACACCAATCTCTCACGCAAGCGTTCTCCTCTCATCCGCTCTGATTGCGCAGGATACTGCTTTCGGAATTTCTGGTTATTAAATAAAACTGTAACTAAATGTGTCTCCTACTCGGTTTTTATATTCTCGTTTTTATTCACTTGATTTCTTCGCTATCTATATGTTTTTATCTGTCAAAAAACACGCGGCCTCTCTCCAGTCGTAAGTCCGCGCTCTTGTCGTGGGTTTGCACCACACACCTCAAATCTATATAACGCGTATGTATGTATACGGCGCTCTGACTGCTGTGTTGTTATCACACAGTCTGCTGTGTGATAACCCTAGCGTTAACACGCTCTTTGTATCATTGTACAGGTACTCCCCGATATACAATATTAATGCGGACCGGAGGCAATAGCGTATCTCGAATGTTAGCGTAAGTCGATTTTCGAGGATTTCAGTCAAATTATAGCTAATTTTCGTATAATTTTGCATGAAGTGGTAGGTTTTAGCCACTAAATTAGTTATTTGATCTGATTTCAACTGAATATTACAATTTTATACCTTTTGAAATGGTTTTTAATACTCAACCAAAAGGAAATTATTTTGCATTTGACATTCAATGTCTCAAATTAGTACAATTTACTCAAAGAACCGTCAAATTTAGAAAAAAAGCGTATAGAGAAATCGCATATATCGGGGAATACACGGGGAAGGCGCTCCTTCGCGTTCACATGAAAATGTGGTAGTGTAAAATCAAGTTTGCAAGCGGTAGGACGCGTCGATGCGTGCCCGTTTTTTTTTCTCTCGTGAAACAGTACGGAAAAACTATTTGGTAAGTACAGTTTTTTCAATAAAGGGTTATATCAATCTTCATCAACTGAATTGTATTGATAATTGTGATATAAAATCAATTTCGTTTTTTAAAGAAATCGTAACACACGCACGCACGCGGAAGTGAGCACGGACCACGATAGAAGCAATATTCAATTGGTTGGTAAGTATTGTGCTTGGTGTTAAATTGAACAGCTGTTGGCAACATAGTTAATATTTCCCTCTATCTCTAGGAGTGCCGAAAACAACAGAACAGGAGAGTAAAGAAAGCAGGAACGACCATTCAACGCGCTAGCGCCGGAGAAGCGGCAGGGGGCAGGAACGATCCTCCAACGTGCTAGCGCCTGTTAGAGGAGAAGTGGCAGGAAGGTAGGGACGATCCTCCAGCTCACTAGCGCAGCATGTTGGAGCAGCGAGAGGGAGGCAAGCAGGAAGAATTTTTAACGCGTGAACACCATTCGACGAAGACAACGCTGGATGAAAGGAAGAAGAACGAGGAAAGAAGGCAGGCAAGACGGGTACTTGTGTATTCCGCACCGGTTTCGGTAGTGTGAATTGTGTGAGTATGTAAATTTGTATGTGCGAGTAAGAAGGTAAAATAAAGAGCGTAAGCATGTGCGGAATCGACAAATGAGAGAAAGAGCTGTAGGGAGAATGGAGAGAACGAATGAAATTGAGAAGGGATGTAGCATACAGAAACCAAATGTATGATACACGCCTTCACACGGTTGGAAAAACTTTCTTTATAGTTCTGCTATCGAGAACGATTTGACCGCACTATAGAGAACACTTTTTCAATACAAAAAAACCGGTTGCAACGTGACAATGTCGGTTGGCGGAACCAGTTCGTCTTTGGCATCCAGAACCGTGTGATACAGTCTCGATTGTTGGAAGTGCGCGACTTAACCTTGACAAAGGCAAAGGAGATCGCATTCGGAATGGAAATGACTCATCGTGGAACCGATGAAATGCACAACTCACGTAAAAAAGTGAGGTTCAGTACATCGAGCATGGAGCAAACAAAACTAAAAAATGTTTCCAGTCATCGAGCCAAGCCAGTTCCAGTCAAAGTTTTGGTCGCCTGTCGAACAAGCAGAATGCTGGAAATAAACGATGTTATCGTTGCGGGGATCCTGACCACTACGCAGACAAATGCAAACATAAAGCTACGATCTGCAAATACTGCAAGAAAGCGGGGCACCTTGAGAGGATGTGTCTCACCAAGACCAACGAGAAGGGGACGGATGACGCACATCACCTGGAGGAGCAGCCGTGTGTTATGAAGGATGTGTTACACCTGAACGCGATCCAAGGTATTGCTGGTAAGTTTTTGTTGAGTCTGTGGATAAATCAAAAACAGCTAACGTTCGAGGTCGACACTGGTTCACCCGCATCCTTAATCAACCTACAAGACAAACGAAAATACTTTAACAATTTTGACATTTCCCCTACTAACATTCGACTCGTGAGTTACTGCGATAATGACATTGGTGTGCTTGGGAAAATAACGGTAAAAGTAGTTGCAAATGGTGAGGAATTCACATTGCCTCTACATGTCGCAGAATCTAGTAGACATCCGTTGTTAGGGCGTGATTGGCTACTTGCTTTGAATTTAGATTTCAATCGTGTATTCCAACCGGTACACATTCAGTTTCCTACTGTAGTGGCAAAAATCAGTCTACCACTAATGCATTGAATAATTTACTTACAAAATTTTCACGTGTCTTTGATGAACGTGTAGGTAAAATTGAAGGAATACAAGCTACACTTACTGTTAGGAAAAATACAAAACCGGTATACATAAAAGCTAGGCCAGTGGCATTTGCAGTACGCAGTACGGTTGATAAGGAAATTGATCATTTCGTAAAAGGCATATGGGAAAAAGTGGACCACTCAGAGTGGGCTACACCTGTTGTTGCTATTAAGAAAGCTGGAGGCAGAGTGCGGTTGTGCGGCGATTACAAAATTATCTTAACCCAAACTTACTGGTGGATGAACATCCTCTTCTGACGGTCGAAGAACTTTTTGCTACTGTTGCGGGAGGGGAGACATTTTCAAAATTGGACCTTTCGCAAGCTTACTTACAACTCGAAGTTCGACCGGAGGATAGGGACTTACTTACATTGAGCACTCATAGAGGCTTGTTTCGTCCCACTCGACTCATATATGGAGTTGCTTCTGAACCTGCAATTTTTCAACGTCGATGGAGGAAATTTTGCAGGGTATACCCGGCGTCACTGTCTTCATTGATGACATTCGCGTTACTGGTCCTGATACAAAAATGCATTTACTTAGACTTGAAGAAGTACTTAACAGATTAGATAAATATGGGTTACATGTCAATAGAGAAAAGTGTGACTTTTTCTCTGATCGAATTGAGTACTGCAGGTACATGGTGGACTAGCAAGTAATCCATAAACTTCGCGAAAAGATTGATGCAATACGAAACATGCCTATTCCTAAAAATAAGGAGCAAGTACGGTCTTTTGTTGAACTCATTAACTACTATGGTAGATTTTTCCCTAACCTCAGTACTATTTTGTACCCACTGAATAACCTACTTAAAAATGACGTTCCATTTGTGTGGAGTGCTGATTGTGATAAATCGTTTATATT
The DNA here is from genome assembly GCF_017562075.2 of Anopheles merus. NCBI lineage: Eukaryota > Metazoa > Arthropoda > Insecta > Diptera > Culicidae > Anopheles > Anopheles merus. The sequence goes on along the minus strand of NW_024428262.1, from coordinate 24,886 downwards.
GGTAAAAAAGGAGATGCAATCCGATAGGTTTTTAGTACATTATGAGCCGCCACTTCCGGTAATTTTAGCTACTGACGCGTCCCATACGGGGTTGGGGCAGTTCTTAGTCATCAGTATCCTGATGGAACGGAACGGCCATTACAGTACGCATCTCAGACCCTTACTCGAACGCAACAAAAATATTCTCAGATCGATAAAGAAGCCTACTCGATCATTTTTGGTATTCGCAAGTTTCATCAATACCTTTACGGTCGCAAATTTATTCTGGTAACAGACAATAAACCTATCAGCCAGATCTTTTTGGAATCTAAAGGACTTCCTAATATGTCCGCAATGCGCATGCAGCATTACGCGGCATTCCTACAGGCATTCGATTACAAGATTCGACATCGCCGTTCGTCGGAACATTTCAATGCCGATGCTATGTCTCGCCTACCGGTTTCAACTACTAACCCTGAATCGGAAATTGAAGAACCGGAGGTAGTCGAGGTAAATGCAATACAAACACTCCCACTGACTGTAGATGAATTGAGTGCAGCTATCCTAGCGGATGTGAATGTTTGCGAATTGCTACGTGCCCTGAGAACTGGAAACTCAGTTGAAGGGAAACATAGATTTGGTGTGAATCAGGAAGAATTCAACTTACTGGTGGGAAGGCATAGACAGAGACATCGAAAACCTGGTCAACGATTGTGCTTCCTGTCAGGCGACAAAGGCTATCCTCCCAAAGTCACTTTTCATTGTTGAGAAACACCTACGGAACCGTTTCAGCGTGTTCATGCGGACTATGCTGGCCCATTCATGGGACTTTACTACCTCATATTGATTGACGCATACTCGAAGTGGCCTATGGTCTACGTTGTGGAAAACATGACTACGGAAACGACAATTCGTTGTGTCGCGAGTTTTTCAGTACTTATGGATTACCTTCTGTTTTGTGAGTGACAACGGTCCTCAATTTACCTCTACTGAATTTTCAAGATTTCTTAAACTAAACGGAATTACTCATAAACTTAGTGCTCCGTACCACCCAGCCACTAATGGACAGGTTGAAAGATTTATACAAACAATGAAATCTAAACTAAAGTCGCTACAATGTGATCGAGGGGAAGTTCAAAATTAGTGTTCGGTCGTCAGATCCGTTCAAGGCTGGATCTCATGATACCATCAAACGATCCAAACTAGTGTTGGGAATTTCGTTAAAAAAAGGAACGGAACGGAACTAGTTCATTTTTCAAAAAGAACGGAACGTGAATCTGGGGTGCAAATGAACCGACCCAGGGCTTAGAAGCAAAACTGTCATCCGGGGGGGGGGGTGTTACTTGAGACAGGTTTCTTAAATCATCATCATTAATCACCAAATCCAGATGGGTTCAACCTTATGTCTAGGAAGCTGTACCAGCTGTGCTAATATAAAGCATGCATTTATTATCTAGCATTTTTTAAACTTTTTAGATGCGACGACCATTTTCGGTCAAAGCCTTTCTGTACCACTAATAGGCTTGGCTATCAGTAACTTAAATGCCCATAGCAGGATAATCATCCCAGCGTATTGGGGCACGATCCATTCGAGGCTTTTACCCATGCCGATGTTATTGAGTGGTAGGAGTTAACGATTGTATCACGAGATTGACAAATTATTTGAATTTCACTAACTACTTAGAACAAATAGTTTTTTTTTCACATAAATCGTTTACAACATCACGGCACTCAAACGGTTGTCGAATGGAACAGAATGCTTCGAATCGAATGGCTAAATATTGGAATCATGCCGAGTGCCAAGATCAAGCGGATATCGTGGCATAAAAAATAATTACATTTTATTTTTCGTTGTTCATCATCGCATATTATAATACATCTCTTCCAACCCGTTCTGCCATATGAGCACAGATTTAAATTTTATAATAATTATTTGTCTGGTTAGGATAAGCTAAATTATAACAAAAAGTATAATAGATGTTACAAATTGCACCATAACACCAAATAATATTTTTGGTCTCGCTTATCACGATTTTTATAAACGATACGCGACGAAGTGCGATGAATATTCCTGTGAGCATGGGAGAGTGCACAGGCAACACATACTGTGTGCGAGAAAGAGTGAACAGTTATCTTGCATGCAGCAAGCAACAGCCGGGCAAAGCCGGTTTTTTTTAAAGAACGGAACGCACGAACGATAGCACCTTGCTGACAATATTGAACTGGCAAAGACCGGAACGGAGTGAACGGAAAGAACGAATTGAACGGAACGGAATCAACGGAAAGAACGGAATGAACGGAAAGAACGAAATGAACGGAACGGAACGGAATGAACGAAATGAACGGAACGGAACGGAATGAACGGAAAGAACGCAATGAACGGAACGGAACGATTTTGTATGAAGGATCGGAACGGAACGGCCTACATAAAGAACGGAACTTTTTTACTAGGTTCGGACCGGAACGGCCAATACTAATCCAAACTCAAATGAAGTTCAGTCTAAAATACGTGCATTCACTACTGGATCAAAAGTTGCAGCTCGAGAATACGTTCATGGAAACAAGTGGGAGTTTGGGACAATTAAGGAACGTCTAGGTAAACTCCACTATCTAGTGAAACTTAATGACGGGCGGACCTGGAAAAGGAATATCGATCAACTACGTAGTCGTCGGGGCAGGGCTATCGGAATCCACTAAGGAAGAAATTTCTTTGTGCCGTGAAGAGATTGGTGGTGAAAATTTCTACGACAACACTATCGCAGTCACTCCAGACATACCTACAAATACATATAACTACGATTACACTTATACATCCACTGTCATGTCCCTCCCTGCTACTCCTAATCCTGAAACGGGTATCCAACTACCGATTTCTAACGAAACAGCTGCAATTGATCAACCCACAGGGTCAGCGGACTTGCCGGTGGACCAAAGGTTGCGTCGTTCTCTGCGGACCATCAAGCCTTCGCAAAGGCTCAACCTATAACAACAACGAATCTATTTTGCGCGGAAGAGCTGTTATATCTGAGCTACACTTCTGGCAGCACTGGAGCTGTCATACGCTATTCCCCATACACACCGTGGTATGAACAACTATCTTCTATACACATCGTGGTATGAATAGCTAGATTCTATATACACTGCGATCGCTTCCTCCTACCGTTCTACGACACTTGAAGAAGAGAAGCCGAACTACTCGTATATATTTAGATATAGAACAGTTGTACGCTTTACTTCATTGCGGTTCCGCTTCACATACAACAAGTACGTTACTAGAATAAGTGAACGGACATCCAAACACAACACACACTCTACTAGCAGTCATGGATGACCGATGTTTAAGGAATCATTTCTATCATTTTATCTGCCATCTCCGCCAGCTTTGAAAGACTTCCATCGTGGATGCTAAGTATTGCACATATATTAGCTGAAGTTTTTGCAAAAATAGCCTTTTTTACAAGGAATCATTCACATTCAATCCAGCAGCAAGTTCTTGCATCTTCGTTAAAAGGTGCGTAGGGCGAAGGTCTCCAAAATCGTACGATCCAAGTAGCTGATCCCTTTTTGGGTTGTTCCGTGAGCTCGAATCGAGAGATGAGGCGTTGCTTAACGGCTTCATATTTCCTATGTAAAACAGCCTCCTGCGTCAGCGATATGATAAAGCACGGATTGTTCGAGTTTAGCGACAATATGATAAAATTTTGTTTCATCCTTATGAACGCCGGCCAACAAAAACTGAATTTTAGCTTGCGAAAACCACAACGATGGATCGTTCTTCCAGAATTCCGGTAGTTTGACCGAAACGGCTGCAGTAGCAGGGGAAGTTTCTTCGTCAGAAAATACGTATTTTTCCATGTTTTTTTTTTAACTGGACTGGAAAAGCTTTGTAATTGATAGTAAATATGTTGTGCAAGTATTTCAGCCATTTTCGCATCAAAAAACGATGAAAAACAACAATTAAATTTGAGATCCGGCATGACCATTCCCTCGACGACCAAAAAAAGCTTCCACCAGCCGCCGCCAGATGCGCTAGTGAAAATCGAAATTACACTTGCGAGTACGATCAATGTAACCCGGCCTTTACTATAAGCAATCTACCACACAGAATCCTCTTTTGTCCACACCTGAATTGGAACATATCACATGCACGTTTGCTTCGAGCGTGTGTATTTTTAGCACCCCCAACAGTAGAGCCGGTCGCAAAGATGGTGATGCCAATTAAATGGTTGTGTTGCTCTCAGGTAGCGGTAATCAAAAATTGTTACCGCAGCGGGTGAAAATCGCATCAAAATGAAACAGTTTTGGATTTACGGTGCGACAAACGCACGCACGCAGGCATGTATGCGCGCACACCAGCACGCACCCACGAACGGTCGCACGCGAGCACTCACCCCGAACGCGCGCACACGCACGATCGATCACCGCTACTTTATCAGAAGAATTGCTGACTTAACTATCTTGTAGCGTATCCTCATCAAAAGCACAGGGCGGGTTGAAGGATCGCGGCATGATAGAGTGGACGGTTACTTTCCCCGCGCTGTGTGTGTTGTGTGTGTGGTGTGTGTGTGTGTGTGTGTGTGTGTGGTGGTGTGTGTGTGTGTTTGTGTGTGTGTGTGTGTGTGTCTGTGTGTGTGTGTGTGTGTGTGTGTGTGTGTGTGTGTGTGTGTGTGGTGTGTGTGTGTGTGTGTGTGTGTGTGTGTTTGGGGGTGTTTGTGTGTTGTGTGTGTGTGTGTGTGTGTGTGTGTGTGTGGGTGTGTGTGTGTGGTGTGTGTGTGTGTGTGTGTGTGGTGTGTGTGTTGTGTGTGTGTGTGTGTGTGGTGTGTGTGTGTGTGTGTGTGTGTGTGTGTGTGTGTGTGTGTGTGTGTGTGTGTGTGTGTGTGTGTGTGTGTGTGTGTGTCGAGAGTCGAAAACTCGGGACACATTTCGGCAAATTTAAAAACAATCTTTTATCGCCACTATACACTGTGCTTCATGATGGTTGCACCGAGCTAAATGATGGTTGCTACAGAAGGTCGTTGAAGCATCAAACATGTTCAAATTAAAAATATTAGATTAGTGTTAGACGTTCTCCTACGCTTGTTTGAAATAGGCTTCTTCACTCTCGATAAGCACGGGCATCAAATGGCCTCATCAGCAGCGGCACGAAATAAAATAAACCATCAATACACCGATAACACTTTAAATCCCAATCCAGCATCTCCCGCATCGTCTCAAGGTCACACACAAATTAATAAATGCTTAACACCACCAATAACAATACACAGCCACAATGCACATATCATATACCAACGCATACACACAATCAGCTGATGGCGGAAGGTACGGGTGCAGAAGCGTAAGGCGGCGCTCTGGGACCAATCGAACACGACATTCCGACAACGAACAAACCCATATAATCATAGACACAAACAAAAAAACAGGACAAACATCGAGTCGAACATTTCACAACCCCGCACCAGCCATACCCGATTTTTATACCGAAGCCCACGGAACAGCTGCGTCAAGTCGAGTAATGTCATTTTGTTCTGAACAACTTCACCTTGTCATACTAAAACACCTTGGCTGTGAGTACCTTGGCTGTCAAACACTTCACAGCTACAGTGGCTAAAATTCAATTCGGGACATTTTCAAAAATATTATTTTTTGTATTATTATTCACAAAATATTCAAAATAGCTGTCAATAATATTTGCAATGCTTTACAATCAATTATAGCATCAAATATACAGGTTTGAAACGTATAAAACTATTGCGTGTACACGATGCATGTGTATGCATAGTATGTGTTATGGCATGGACGTTTGTTTACATTTTTCAGTATTAAATTTGAATGATTTTTTGATGATTGATGTGAATAACTAGAAAATTATTTGTTGAATCTTCTCCCTTCAGCTGGATATTCATTTGATCTATGAAAATGCTTCATTTTCGAGATGAAGAGATAGGCGTATTGCAGTGCATCATGACAGGTCTGTAAGACATCGAACAGCTGACGGATCACCTTTCGAACAGAGCGCCGCCTAAGTAAGGCAAGGCATGGTGAAAAAGGGGGGCGCCAATATTTTTGAATTTTTTGCCGTTTTTTTTTTGCTCCGCCGCCTAACATAGTTCGTCCATTCCACCAACAGAGGGCGCCAAAAACTGCTCAACCCAGCGCAAATTTCACTGAAGTCCAGCGCAAGAAACCGACCCAAATTTGTGCAAAATCTGCGCTGATTTTGCCCCATTTCTAGGGCAGAAAACAACTCGATTTTGCGCAACGGGGAGGGAAAAAGAAGACATGAGAAAATACGCGAAAGGCAATGATTTCTTCCGTCACTTTGCCCAGCGGGAATAATTTGTTCCGTTGTTTTGCCCAGCGAGACTTCGAAAATATTTGAAATTGTCGGTTGGGAAGCGCTATCTATGTTGAAATTTTCTGTAGCGAAAATTTGGATAGTGTCATCTATCGGAAAATATAATTTTGTACATACAGTATAGCGTCATCTATGTTAAGTTTTCTAGTTCAGCTATATCAGTACAGCGCCACCTGTTGGAAATTACCAATAACATAAGTTATGCTATTGTCCGAGGGTCTGCTCAACGGAGCTACAGAGCTGTTTATACAGTGACACTCAAAAACAAACAGCTCATCCATTGATGCACCCATGAGGTACGCGTTCATCCTCGCGTAAATGACTTACGGTGAGGCTTTTATATCCTTTGGCCGCTGCGCCGACGGGTGGGCCGAAATTGATCGACCAAAAAAGAAGAGCTACAATGCGTTATATCTCATTTATCATTTTCTCTCGTTAATGTCGTTTTTAGACCTTGCGTGAAAGTGAACGTGAAATTATGTTGTTTTTTCTACATTTTGTTAAATATTTTCCAGAATATGGCTTATCGTACTCCAAAACAAAGAAAGTTCAATTCTCTAACTACTGAGACTATAAAACATGCTTAAATAATTAATTAATGCATTTCCTTATCATTCCCCCATGACCGTTATTTTTTCACCGTGAACAAAGCGGGGAATCACAAGGAACTGCATTTAATTTATTATTTCAATTTTTTTAAGTCTTGATAGTTGGGGTATAGCATATAATTTCTTTGGGTATTGAATACCAAAAGCCATATTGTGATAAAAATGCTAAAACCTGGCTAGCCAGCGGTAGGGTAAAATTATCATTTTAAGCTCAATAAACTAACATTCAATTATAAGAACTCAAACCAGGTGTTTGTGTGTTCCTGGCTAAGTCGGACGGTAAGCCTCCGGTCTCAGCCTTCCCAACGGATTCAGATCCGTTGAGAAAACTTTATAAATAATTCTTGAAAATGGGATATAGCAAACATAATTAACTAATTGCATTACAAAATGAAATATCACGTGTACAATAAAAAAACCGATGTTGATCAAGTCATTGTTTTTATTTTTTATTTAATTTTCGTTATTGTTTTATAACAGTAAATATCAATTAGTGCCAAATATGATCATTACACTTTTCACAATTTCGAAGATTTTCAATATGGTTCTTTTAGCCGGATGCTTAATTTGGTTTTAATGTTCATTTTAGTATTCCCTATATACTTTATACAGTTTTCGTTCGGGAGAGCTTTACTTACTTAGGACTATCCTTTCGGCTGCTTGATGGAGCGAATGTTGGCTTTGGTGTTTGACAAATCTTCTTGCCCAACTCCTGTACCTTGCTACGCGACTTTTAACAGTCTGTTCGATGCCTGTCTTTTCAATAAATGTACTCAAATTGAATAGAGTAAAATGAAATTCGTTTTGCCACCTATGGTTTATATAGGATTCGTCAAAACAAGGTCTTAAAGTTGATAACTAAACTGAACAGTAGAGTTACGGAAAGTATGAGAATCGAGCCATTATACTAAAAGTAATAGTATCTGCTGTGTACTCGCACTGGCCATTCTTTACTTTACAGACGTTCGAACCATACCAAATGCATGAATGTGGTGTACCACTGTACTCACAAACTACAAGTGTGTTTTGCGGTGCAAATAATATTGTTTAATTCTAGTTTGAATGTGTCAGTGTTTTAATTTACAAATGCTATCAAATAATGCAACCGTTCGGTATGATTTTGTTTATCAATTTCATCTTTCACAACTCACACATTTTCGATTCTTGTAGACAATTTAGGTTTTTGGTTGTTTTATTTTATATTTACGATTCTTACGTTTTGCAATCATAATTTTCGTCTAAACAACGTTAAGTTGATGTTATTTTCCTAGAGAGATTTGGTTTCATCTTTTACTGCCACTACATTGCTAAGATTTTTTTGTGTTATAAAGATAATAATTATACTCGAAAACGCCAGTTCGTACTTTCTACATCCAAATATCTTTTTTGTTGTTGTCTTGAGACATCTCAAAATTTACCGGAGCTAAATGTCTTGCTCGTTTATGTTTTTCATAGGTATTTACACAATTGCTAGATTTGTAAGATACTCGATAGAAATGAATTGCAATACATAACTCTTAAGAAACAAATGAACAATTATAATGAACAGAAGACAGAACAATACTTATCACATTGTATGCTTGAGAGAAAATAACAAGATACATCATCATTTTTAATTTACCGTGTTGGTTGTACATAGACATATTGACATAAATATTGTTTTTTTCTTCTGCTGTTTTGGTTGTTGTTGTTGTTTTTGATGGTAAATTGAATCGCGTAAGAGTACCTCGTGATTCAATTAATATATACCCAGGTTGCTATGGTTGCTATGCCTTAAATGTAAATGTATTGTGGTAAAAGTAGAGCACTGGTTGAAAGCCCGCAAACAACGTCATGGCATATCAACATCATTTTCTGTACAACTTGTAAAGATCAGATAGTCAGTTAGTTTGGAAATTGATTTACTCATTTCCTGCCCAACCACCACCCCAACAATTACGTGTTAGTTGACGTGCTATTCTTGTATTGTTGCACTAAAATGGTTTGCCAAACATTAGTTTATGTATATGAAATTCATTCAATTACCCTGTTTCTTATTCATTTGTTGTTGCATAAAACGGTTGCTGTCTGGTTTTTACAGCATATTCGCGTTTATGTTTCTACTCCAATGCGAATGTGCGTGAACTCTGGGCGTGTGCTTTAATCACGAGAATATGAAACATGGAATTGGGTATTGCAAAAGGAAACAATATATTCATCCATCATTCTAATGGTAGGCTTAAATAATAAATACTAGGCATGTTTGATTCTCGGATTGTCTATTGTATAATGGTACATAACAGAATAGAATAAATCAAATGCAATTGAATGCTTTCGGCAGCAAAATAAAAAACTAGTATAATAAGCAGCTATTTGGTAGTAATAGTATGATTCACGTTATCGTTGTGGCACTGTGTAGGTAGAATAGAATAGAAAAAAAAACAACTAACATACAATACTACACACTTCATAATCAGGCACACACCTACAGACACGCACGCACATGCTCGCATTAGTGATGCTAGGTTCGAGTTCCTGATTTGTACATATGGTTTACATAATATTTTATCCTGTTCATGTTTTGTATCGTTTCACAGATTCACATTTTGCTGTGTTTTGGTTGGTACACCCGACACGATTTTTTATAAGCTTTATCGTCGTTTTCGATCATCGTTTTGTTATGAACACCAAGGAATCAATTATCCTCATCGTCATTCTTCGTATACTATTTACTACAAGAATGACATTTAAAACACAAGTGATAAATAAAATGTTTGATTAGCCCGAACGTACTGTATTTTTAGTAGTACATGCTATAAATTTTACCATTCCGTTTACCATTTAGTTATTTTTAAGGGTTATGTACCCTTCACGCTTATAAACTTTATAATCCCTTATGTATACTTCCATACATTTCCCTCTCATTGTGGCTTTGTATTGAAGTCATGTTGTTTTGTGTTGGTTTGACATTTGTACATTTATTTTTTTACAATGATTCGAAATGATTCTTTCTGTGTAGTGTTCAAAATTTCTAGGTCTATCGTTTCTACTGTACCATTTTGACACCTTTTTGAAACTGTAGTTCGTATTCTTGTGTGAGTGAAATCGAGTAAAATTAAACAAAATGTCATCCCGGTTTTGTCAACTACATGCGCAATTCAGTAATAAGCAGCTACCTTCGAATAATACATCAGATGGCGATTCTCGTCAATACTATGTTATGCAAAAAAACACTTTGTCGACTCCTTTTTTCATATGCCTTACTATGCCTTACAGTCTCGGATGGTTTTACATTCCCAGTAGTGCTGTTCCATGTACAGAATCCTGCAACCTTACATTTGACTTTGGTAGTATAGAGTTTAGGTTGTAGAGTCATTCTCTTGTTTGGATTGATCTTTCACGATGCATTGTATGTCTTTGACAGTGCCAATAACAATGATCATGATTTGTTTGTTTGTGTCTATTGCTTCTTGTAATGTGGCATATCCGTTTTGCTCTGTAAAATACTCTCTGCTATCTGTCTAGCTTGTTACGTACTGTGACCTGTTGTGTGTGTGTGTTGTATAAAATATTTGTAAAAATTGTATTCTTCTCGTAGACGACCGATTTGGCTCGATTGATCTGATAGTGTGTAAAAAGGCAATGTAAAAATTATTTAACTTAGCTATGGATATTGCAACTGTTTCTAACAGGGTTGGTGCTATCTTGTAAATAATAAAAAATGTATCAATTCCAGCCGACGCCCTCGACCTGCACTGTCGAAAGAATTAATTTGACGATTTTGCAATAGCTTCTATGGGAGGCAAGCAAGGAACTGATTTCATGGCTTGTCCCGTGGGAAGTGTTATGTTTATTTTGCTGATATTAGTTTTTTTTAATCCACAAGTTATTTTGCGTACTATCGTATTAAGTCCTCCATACGTGTAAGCGAGGGCGCCCACTGAGAGGAATCAGAGTTTCTTCGTTGACTTATTTGGTAATATTGTTCAACAAATAACTGTTGTCAGTTTTATTGTATATATGTATATTGATTGAGGAACTATTGGTTTTGGTTGCTTGCAGTTATATCAGCTGACTATTTGCTTTCTGTTCTGTATATCTATTGCATGCTAGTTTGTCAGGTAAACTGAATCGCATACGTCAGTATGCTTTCAATATTGCACGAAGAAATCGAAATAAAAGCATAACTATTTAACCAACCATCGATAGTAACTCTGTCACTAATGAGTTCAAATGTGTACGAACGCACAAAAGTGCGAATCGACTGTTAATTGGTTGCTTTCAGGTAACCTAAAAAATATCTTTTTCTTAGTACATTTGTTACATTGGAACTTGTATGTGTGTCCATTGCTGCATTTCAATATAATGCGTGCATGATACTTTCTTATGCACGTTCGAACGTAACTACGCCTCTTCTTCGTGGAGCTTGTATATGTAACCTGGTTATTTTATCAATTGAAACAGTTTAAATTCTCTTAATGCATTATAATGCTTCGTGTGTGTGTGTGTGTGTGTGTGTGTGTGTGTGTGTGTGTGTGTGTGTGTGTGTGTGTGTGTGTGTGTGTGTGTGTGTGTGTGTGTGTGTGTGTGTGAATTACATATGGTTTGCTTTGTATTAACTGAAAACAATGAATCCTGCACGGTAAAATAAATTAACAAAATAATGAAAAAAAAATAACACAAACTCTACCTCATACAATCTCAAACTTATATGTAACACGGTGAGGCACGGCTCAGATGTCTATTTGTAAGAAGCGAAGGCTCCTATAAGCCCGGACGCTGGGTATAGGTCGGCGTGATCGCGTAGGACCATTACGCCAAAGAAGAATGTGTGATGATTTTCAGTCTTATTCCATGCCGATGCATTTGATTCGGCTTTTCAAAGGTGTGACGATTCGGATAAGATTTTTCATTTCTTGTGTGCTAGTACATCCTGCATACTGCAACTGTAAGAAAACTGACGGATCTAGAAAAAAACGGATGAAAATCAAAAAAGGGTTTAAATCATACTACCAAACAAACAAATCATACTGAAAACCAAGAAAAATAAAACGAAAATAAACAATTGAACGAAATGAAAAGGATTCACTATTTTAATAATATCTGATTTATTAATACTGTATTGTTCATCTGGTTTGCTTAGCCCTTCTTTGAAGTTACGCATTGTTTCGATGTATTTACTCTCGATTGCTTTCGTCTACTGGATATAACATAAAATTAAATAATATTAAAGATCGTTATAACTTAATAGGAATCAGAAAGAAATCAGGAAGCAATGTTTTTCTATTTAGCATCACGTATTTGCAACAAAACAATATAGAATCAAAACAGGAATCAATAAACGTATGTAGATACAGAAATACACCCCGGAAAATAAGGCATTGTACCAAATAAATTGCATTCATAATTGCGTCCGACTTTTCATAACTTATTCACTTAACTAGTAGCGTGTTGTATAAATAATAAAAATATGAATAATTTTTTAATCTGCTTCCACATTAGCAAAACATATAAATGAGAGCATCGCAAAATATGCATGACAGCGAAGCTGTCTGGGCTGGTGTTGCGTTGTTGCCATTATGTATTACTTATGTGCAATTTCTGCTCGATATCGTAGTATGGTTGGTTCTATTGTTTCTTTGATTAAAACTTACTCAAAACTTAAGATTACTGTTCAGGAAGCACGTATTTTCTCTATTTGATGTACAACCACCTCATTGCGATAACACAGCAGTCGTTGCTCTGTCCTATGTTTTTGTTCTGGTTCTGATTTTACTGTTGCACCATTTGACACGTGGTTTAAAAAAGTAACGATCTGTCCCCGCCTGTCTATCTTCACCACTAAAATGCTTTACAAAAAAATGGATGATGGTGTTGGTGAAATGTAGTATCGTTGTCTCAACAGAATTGGTGGTGTTATCAAATAAATTATCATGCGGATGTGGATGAATTTGCGTAAGAATGGAATACACAGCTAAATTAACAACATTCAAATAGCCAGAACACGCTGTACAGATTGAACTAAAATACTGCTATAAAAATAAACCAGACGTAAGTCTTCCAACAAATAAATTGTACGTGTAGTTTATGTTTTATGTTTACAAAACTTATGTGCTGTTCGTCCCATCATCTTTGCACCCCCTTACGTTTCATTGCAAATGACCAGTCTTAGATTTGAGCCGACTACGTAGGCATTATGTTCAGTTACATCGTTCAAATATTGCCACATAAACCGCACCCGAATACACACGGATATTGCAGTAACTTTTGTTTTGCAGTTGCACTAAATAAGACAACCAATTTTACTAATAAAATCCAAACGATATTGGTTGCACTGAACATATACCAACCAGAGCTACTTGAAGCGATGCCATTTTGCCGTGCATATTAAGAAAGGTGGACTGTTATACAAAATCATCCTATTTCTTGGTACACATGGCTCGTCATTTCAGCATATCTTAAAATACATTGCTGCTCGATTGTTTGATTTTGCAAACGTGTTCCTTCTCTATGGACTATCACTCCGTAAATGATAATACAAAACACAACATTGCGTGCGCACGAGGGTATGTTTTTTCAGATTAGCAGAAACAGTTGATGAAACATAAATACAGTTAATTTTGCTAAGGTGACAACAACTATCCTTCGTGATGGATGCAGCGGCTAGCCTGTTATCCATTCCACCAAGCCTTGTGAGATCTGGGGCTCATTAGACGTGGGTTTGCGAGTGGAGTGAGCTAACGAATCTTAAATATTAATCCTGCCCATTCTGCTGGTATATCTCCCGGCGACTGTCTGCCAGCTGTTCCGATGAAGGTCGATTTAGGGCTAGCGGTTGCGGAAAATCATCGTCCAGCGATTGTTTCGACCGGTCACTTTTACAATCCTCATCAACGGACATCGGCAGCGTGTGTGCTGGGTGTCGTTCTGGTGGCAGAAGGTTCAGCATGCTCAGCGGAAGCCCTGGAAATCCGCCCGGGAAATCCGGATAGAAGCCACCGGGGAAAGGGTTAAACAATGGATTTGGGCTGGACAAGAGATCGGGCTCGGATGAAGCTGATCGTGGCCCTCCACCACCATTTCCGCCGTGCCCCCCACCGTTGGGGCCATTGTTGCCTTCCCGTCCTGCCCCGCTGCCTGAATGGTGACTGTGACGCAGGTCGGAATCTTTGCTTTCCTTGTTTTTGTCCTGCTTGCTATTACTAACACCCATCTGGAGTAGTTCAATCGGTGGCCCACTGATACAGTCTTTTCGAAGTTGTTCCAACTTCAAGCTTTTGCCATACTTGCCCCTCACGTACATAAGCAGAGAATTGTAAGGAATGCCAAAGATACGCGACGCCTGACTCGTAGTCATTTTCTTGTTCCACACATGTTGCAGTGCTTCGGTGAGCTCTGCGTTAGTCCAAGATCGGGGTGGTCCACCTCGGGGTGCGGAGTGTTGTCCCTTTGGTCGATTCACTAAAAGTAGATACGAAAAAAATGAGAAAGAACATATTTAATAATAAGTTTAAACCGCACTTTCGTTTGCCAAGTGGCTATGTCAATTGTAAAAACACTACACGAAGAGGAAAGTAAGTTTAATGAAAGTAGTAGGAAGCATCTTCAAACGGATGTGATGGTCAGTTCCAATTGCTCTATATTTTTGTACAGTGTGATTGTGGTGATCACTTGTTTATAATGAAGTGATTTGGAAAACGTGACTAAAGGGAGGAGCTTCCCCGCAAACCGGCTTCTACCCTTGAAAGTGTGTGTAGTGCCGATATAGTTTGTTTGATGTGTGTAAAATTTGGGCCGTGAGCCGTATCTGACACATTGGAGGCAATAATCCATTTGTCCAATTACAGGAACAAGTATCGGTCAATTAATTATCATAGAAAGCAGCCTAGTCTTCAGACGTATTGCGGTTCCCCTCGGTCGACAGGAGCGTCCTCTGCAGTATCATTATCTATATGTTCGATAGCCGGTAACCTTTTTCTCCCAGCATGTGTGCATCAACCAAAGTGAATCAGCTCAATGTTGAAGATTCGTGTCGCAGGGCTAGCAACACGTTCGTGTCGATGAAATGATCTTCTTCCAAATCTGTTGTCCGCGCCGCTGATAGTTAGCATTCTTGCAATACCTGCATGAAAGCAGACTGATTTTCATCGAATCATCATGACTTGTTCACTTTCGGTGCTGTTAATCTTTGTTGTATTTTGCTATCCGCTTGCTTCAAAATATCCGTTTAACCGTGTTTAGTTTTCATCAATACGGTTCGTGCGGTAGACTTTGTGGGGTTGTAACATTTCACGAATCGGTACCATTGAAACGTCGCCAGCGTAGTGCAGTATGATTTGGAATGATTGCAGCGGGCGGGATAACGCGTCTTGTTAAAGTTTTCTTTTTTCTCAACAAACGCAAATTGAACATTTGCCTACTAATCTGGCCGTCGGACGGGGTTATATGTGTGAAAGGAGAAATGTATTATTATTTTATTGCTACAGTCAGCGTGATCGTGCAACTAAAAAGAAGGTTAACCTGCTTTCCATCAAATCGGCTTGTTTTGGGATGCTTTTTTGGTCGAAATAGCTCTCCCATCAACGTATATGCATAGAAACTGATCTACGTGATATTTATTGTACAAACAAGTCACACATTGTTAGTCTTGATTTCATTTAATCCAAAGGTGGTGGGAATGATTTTTATCTCGTAACAGATGCTTTATACTGTTTAATTGAATTGAATTGAATGTTAAAAAAGGAAAAAATAAACCAGATTCATACGAAGCCCAGTTTTCCGCGCATGGTTCAAACCCCGTACATACTCGGTACGTAAAACAGATATTATTGTGTTAGCTTAAGTTTGTGCTGACCAGCTAACGTTCATTCTGAACCAATTGCACGAGCCTCGGCACTAGCGAATCGTATGCTGACAGGCCATCGAACAGCAAAATCGTGACTGGTACAACTATCACATAAGATCAGTCTCATCATGCGGTGCCTGCATACGATGGGACTCGTACCGGATATGAATCTTGGACCGGCGACTTTCAAAAGCTCACCTTTAATTCAATTCTTTTTTGAGGTGAGAAAACTCACGTCTCTCTTCAAATAGTCGGCTTCTTTTAGCCAGCCGCTGCATGCTACGAAATCATTTGCATCGTTGATTGTAATGAGTTCGGTGCGAGGGAATAAAATGTGTAACATACATCCCACAACCAGCATCATGGGTTAAAACCAATGTGCCGTATTTTGGAGACTCATTATTTTAAAACAGATTAAGTCGATGTTATAGTAAATATAGTTTTTGAAAAAACAAACAGTTTTGAGTTTGCATACTTACACGCAAAACTCTTAAATTGAGAATGAGAATTTATTATGAAGCTTTTATTTTTACAGCTGGAAGTGTCATAGATAGAAAAGCAAAAAACAGTGTTTCAACTCTTGCCTTTTTTTTGCAGCCAAAATGGATAAAGAGATTTCAAGAGGTTTCAGTTAACGTAACCGCTATCCAAAAGACTTTGGATAGCGGCAGTTTTTGCGATTTTTATATAATTTGTACGTAACCGTTCCTGGTACTATTCAATGTGTAACCATGTGCACAAGTACAATCAAAATTGTTTTTTTTATCGCATTTCATTCAATTTCTCTGTCGTAGATAAAAAAAATCAAGTCATGTCTTGTTTTGTGTATTTTGTACGTTCGAAGTCAAAAACAACCGTGTGAACCGTAGGATCGGTTGAAGGTCCCTCATTTTCAATTTTTATTTGCGGTTGAAATCAGCTCGATGATGATGATTCTGCAGTGAGATAAAGTCCTTTCGCTACAGCGGTATGTTTTTCGTTTCGTACTTCCTTTCATACACTTTATCATCTGTCCGACACCAGCCATACGCGAAAGTTAGTGAAATCCTTTTCAACAACTTCGTTCGAGATCTATTTTGAAAGGAACAAATTGATCTAGGATGATCATTTATTGCCGTATGCCGTACGCGGTTGAGCTTATAAAAGGAGTTTATCGATGGAGATGAGTGAATTTTGACTCCTTTTCAATTAAGTTGAAGTGCTTAGGTTGAAGTGTAGATTCATTGATGATCTGTACTTCATAGGCAATTTGGAGACCAATAAATACGAAGGCCAATCACTATATCGTATAGAACATTTAAAATATGATCCAATGAGAGTAGTGGGCCTCTAACCAATATAGTGCATATTAATACTGTATGTCTTCAGTATCTGGGTGCTTTTTACTGGAGTTGATCTGGATCCAACAGGATTACTGAAAAGCACGTAAACGTTAAATGTAAACCACCGTCTACAATGTTTGAATCCCAAAAGAAAATTTGCAGAATTTCTGCCGAAAATTTAGTTGTCGGTTTGATAATTTTGATGAATCAACCTTTAAACACTTGCGGGTTGGTTTTATTAAACTTAAGAGGAGTTAAAGCATATTATATGCACACAGTAAACCATCCGAAAATGAATATATCCGGGATAGTCATTAAAAGTGAGGGCATGAATGCAAAGAGACAAAACATGGGGAAGAAATGCATCTTTAAAGATTAATGAAAGCAACAATTAAAAAACATTCCATGATCATTTAGAATCCCAACTATAGATATTAATAAGACAGTTCACCTAGAGTTCCCTTCGTTGTTTTATATGCTTTTAACAGTTGAAACTTCACTCAGTCGTTATTTATTATTTCAGACAGTTTCTCCAATTAGAAAACATTATCTTTTAACATGTATGTAAACTCACTTTCATGTTCAATCAGCACACATTTACTGTATTTTGTTTTGTTATTTACCAACATATTACATTCCAGAGGTTATAAAATACTGAAATCTCTTAAAGTTGTTTTCAATTTCAATTAACTTCATTTAATTTCATTGTTATACAAATAATACAAATAGTTCGAAAAAACAGTTTGTTTTTTTATTTTTATCAATAATTGAAACAGATTGATTTTCTTCTACTTATTTAACTGACTTTATACGGACCTCACAACGTTTTTAGTCATCCAGAAGTCAACTGGTCATTTACAATTCGCATCCTCAAGTTCGGTTTGTGATGTGCTTGAGGTTGATTCGGTTGTGATGTCTAAATATGCAATTAATTGAATTGATTGAAGTAAAAGAAATTGATTGAATAAAAAAAAAACACTTTTAAGGCCAAGAGGAAGTAGAGCAGATGAAAGAAAAAGAAACCCAAGAAACGCAACACGATACCAGTCAATACGCCCAGTAAACGCAAAACCGTAAAAAAGAGTTGTGGCGGAGAGCTTCAAATGGAAGACGGCAAAAACGGTAGTCGACTATTTTGAGAAACAGTAGGTGAGAATAAAGCCGAAGAGTTCTTTTCGCTGGACAATGGCCAGGAAGGTAAGGTGTGTTATTATCTTCCCTGTGGTCCGTTGCTTTTTCTCTTTCTGGATCGTACTGGATCTCGAGGAGCAGAAGAGAGGTCTCACGAGGGTTTGAAGGCGCCAAGGCTGATGATGTAGGGCGCTTAAATTCTGGTGCTAGTGTAGCAACAAGTCCTAAGATGTGTCTGGGTTTACTCGGTTATGGGAAAGTTGTGCTTTTGAATGGTAGCTTAAGTGAGTCTCCGACAATTGATTGGCGTATCAAGCCTGCACAGAAATAATATGAGTACTGTTAGATTCATCCTGTGATTTTCTATGTTTCGTATAAAGCTCCCGGAACCATGACCGGTAAACGTTTCCGGATCGACTAAGAAGCTCAGCCACATCAGCCATCGCTACCATATGACGTTTCAATACATATGATTGAATCGATTAGCAAGACGAATTAGCGAGTAATGTATTTAGCAACGCATTTCTCGAAACAGGTAATTTCCACTTTTTAGGCTTCATGAAAGCGCTTACAGAGTTTCTAATCGTTTTGGGCTTGCGTGATGCATTGGACTACTAATCGTTACTTTGCTTACAGTGTTTTTGGTATATTGATTAAAAAAAGCGATATTTATCGTTATTATGGATGTCATTTGGCTTTAAATATTGTGAACGATTGTCGTTCGAGCGTCAAGCTGCTTGTCGTTTGATGATCTTATGCAGAGCAGACTTATGATCCGATTCCTCTTTGCCGGAACATCGCTCATCGATCGGTCAAACGTGTTTCATTCAATAGAGTCATTATGGTCTACCGCTCCCTTTTCTTGATACAATCATTCAATTACTCAATTTTCCACCGAAAAGATCACCGCTATCGTTTGCCATTTGTGGTAGGCTAATACGGGACTTAGGTAGACCAGAAGGATGCATATATTTAGTGTCCCGAAGGCGTTTGGCGTATTTGATCAAATACAATCAGTTTTGACCCATAGCGAAGACAGTTTGAAAAGGGCAGACTCGTTTGAACAATTTTCAAATTAAGGATAGTTCAGACCGTTAACATATCAGCTCAAGTAATGATAGTCATTTTGTACACATTTATTCTGCATATGCGCTGCACTTTATGGCTTTAGGAATATCGGTCGTAGTACACTCGGTACCGCACGTCTTCTTCGACTAACGAAAACGCTTCAATTACCTTCCACCCACCGACGCAAAGGTAGATTGTCAGCGTCCAGAGTATGTGTGTGTGTGTCGCTTTGGGATATATAAAAAACGGTGTGTCTTCGAACAATTGGTAAAGCAACGCCAGCGGCTTACGGGACTGATTGATGATTTATCTTGATCGTTTGCAATGGCGGTTATCTATAGGTTTGTTTTTGCTTCAACTTTTCCGATCCCTTACACCCATCGACTGCTCTTATGCAAAGGCGCTGGTGCTAGGGTCTATTGTGCTCGGTACGCAAAGGTATGGCACTTTTATTTATTTGCTTACAGCAATTTGCGGCGAATTGTGCAAGTGAGTAGACGAGGCAGCAAATCTATAGTATGTTTTCATTTTCTACCCTTTCAATCGACTGAAGTTAAAACAGAGATTCGGGGTGGCATAAATGCGGCATACTGGAAAAAGGTCGATAGTCAATAGTGGTTGCCAATTTAGCTGCAGTGGCATGCAGCCAAAAGGAATCCGATATCTATTCACTTCCTTACCGAGAATGATGGGTGGCCATATGATGGGCCACAACGAGAAACAGAGTCGTGGGTTTTTAGTTGTTGTTGCTGAGGATTTTCTTTGAGATATTACATGTGCAATAGAAAACATCGTCATAGAGAACGTTCATAATAGGACTGCGAAACACACTAGCCCGCTCAAACAATGCAATCCTTGTATTATTGTTGTTCTTATTTTTCGTTTTAGCTTTGTTGTTGTTCTGGATCATCTATTTCGCCATTATTTGCATCTGCATAACGCTACACCATGAATGAAGCAACATAATTATTTGCATGTATAAAATATTAAAGAACAAGTAATGTAGGGGGTTTCAGCAGTTCTGATACTCTGAACACTTTGTGAACTTATGTCATTGTCCATTAAAGCACAAACAAAGCATGAATGTATCACTAAATGTCACAGAGAGTGCAGAAATATGCATTATTTATCAGGTCATATGATATATTCAGTATACTTACAAAATAACTACCTCGTACAACGTGTCAACATAAAGTATTGTAAGAAAACTTTTTCCATTAACAAGAATGCTTTGAAGATTTGGGTTGGTTATAGCAATTTAATATTACCAAAAGACGTATCCTGGTCTGCAATAGACACTAGAAGTGTGTATTTTAAGCAGTATGACCGTAATTTGACACTAACCAGAAATATGTTTAGATTACCTCTTTTTTAAAAAACCTCGGAAAACGATTCATAAATCTAAAAAAGGTATGACATTTATGGGGTCTACCGAAAGTTGAACAGTCTTCAATTTATAGCAAAATGACCAAAGGTAATGGCAAGTGTGCCTATATTGACCAGTACGGTTCTAAAATCGTTTCATATCAGACATTAGAGGTCCATCGATTATGTTGGGTGGAATGCGTATTGTGTAGGAAAGGTTCCTGTTTTTTAAATGGCTGTCTTTGGTTATCTAGTACTTTGTCTACCATTAGCAGAGAAAAAGTTAGTGATACATAAAAAACTCATTAAACAATGAGCTTGGACAATTTGTTACTCAAACACATACACATGCTATACTGTGTAAATGTTTCCACACAAAGAAGTAGAATGTTTCAATTATTTTGCCGGTGTCTGTGATCAAGCTTTGACCTTTCTCGAATGATGTTTCGCTCCAATCAAGCTACGATCACGATTTATACCTACGAACTGACTATCTGCTTGCAGCTTTGTGTCTCTTTGTGACTTTCCAAAAATAACACGACATCGAAGAACTCAAAGTATTGCGCATAACTCTGTGGCGGACCGTTGTAGCACACTTTTTTCGCGCCAATCCAATCGAGGCAGAGAATCGGAAGCTTTGATGTTCAGGTACCGCACTCGTGCCGAAGAAAGAGCCGCTAAGAATCAATCATCGGTAAGCCGCCGAAAGCAAGTAAACTTTTCGATAAAATTATTTCAAGAATGTGCGACCAATAACGGCGCTACCCGCTTAACCACACACACACAAACACACACATACTCATACACACACAATACTCTCTCTAATCGCTGGAAACAGATGATCTACACTGTACAAAATTTCAAGTTTACCCGTACTCGCATCGTTGGCTTTCGGCGTTTCTAGCAAGCAACACCTGAGTGTGGTCCTACAGTAATCGTTCTCGTATGCTTCCTGTGCGCTTTCGTCAAAAAGATGCCGCAAGGATTATCGCGCGGAACAGATTACCGGATTATGCTGGGGGTCGGAGAGTTTCCATTTGGAATCATGATGATTAATAATTTCCACATCATGTCGTTTCATTTAAATCATTTATCTCTTTCTACTGTCGTGAGAAGAGTGGAAACTTTTTCAAGCGATACGGCTTTCGATACACATTCTATCTTTATCCTCATCACCATAATCGAACCCGTCGGCATCACCAACAGCTTCTTTAGATTGTTTGGTTCAAGGTATAGTTAATAAAGGGGACGGTTGCAGAGATCGCAAAGTTGGTGGTTTATCGAGTGCGTTGATTTGCAGCCCACGCAGTTCTCTTAGTTTGGATACAATAACCATACGTTTCAAACTAAACTCAGCATACGTGAGCGATTCTCTGATCCACAATGTCATCACCCGTATAATATACTGGGTACTGGGGGAAGTGTTTGTTTCTTTTTTATGTTCACGCTCGAAGCCTCGTTTGTGTCATGCAAAATATATTGTGAAAGTTTCAGATGTATGCCATCCCGGGCCGATATGATAAAGCTACATTCTCAACTACGGCAGCTTCATTTATGATCATAACTCTCTAACCTAATCAGCCACCGAGTGCTAAGGCAGGCCTTAGACTGATTCATCTTGCACGAAACATAGAAGACGATAACGATTTCAACCTTACTGCGCTTGCAGTGTGACGCACGTGTACACACGCCACATAGTAGCTTCTCAGTATATGGTGAATTCGGGGGGAACAAAATAATGACATGTTTATGTAAAAAGTATTAAAGTGACAGCGACTTGTTCGAAAATATAGACGAAACGCTTCTATCATCAATGTCTTTCCATCCCACCTATTCAATCAATTCTAACATACCAGGACTGCCAAACTGGGTAAATGCCATGATTGAAGAGTGATAACTCTAAATGACTAATTTTATAACCTCTCTTGTGGTGTTGGATAAAAAAGGAGGTTTATAGATTTTAATACTCTGAGCTATGGTGACATTTTTGGACTGTAATTGGCGGTTTCAAAGTACAGGCCTCAAATTGCACGATTTACCAACATGCTTATCATGGGTTCAAGCCTCGCATGGACTGTGTCCCCTGTACATAGGGCCGATTGAAATAAAAAAGAAATGAAGCTAAAAAACCAAATAAATATTTAGTTGTTTTAGTGAGGTTAAATAATAACGTAACTGTCACAATGAAATCCGTTAAATCTTTCAAACTAGAAAACCCTGTATAAACTATGCAATTAAAACAGAACAATTTAAACAGGACGTGATTGAAACATTTGAAAATGGATGTTCATTACGTGTTTATTACGTATGCTGAAAATTTGTTGTAGTACGAACAAGTTTCATGGTAACAATGCTAGCGATGACCCCGCACACCGTCAACCAAGCAAGCTTTAATAAAATTGTGTGTTTATTTTTCTGATGTGATTTATTGCCCAGTTGATTGATAATGCGCGACATATCCAACCAAATTTTGTATGCGTAGTGCATGTTCTTGGTTTGTTAAAAGAGAAGAGCAATTTCTACGCTTGCAGATTATGTTACAAATTTAGAGCATAGAGTATATACTATCAATGGTGTAAAAGTAATAAAAAAGACTGCTCCACTAACTTCGGTATGTGGGAGAGTGAGTGAAGTGAAGTGACGGCATTGCGCCGAAACGAAGAAGAAAAAAGGTTAACTGTAATATATGAAATAATTATCATCTGATGTATAACATTATTCTCTTCTTTTTTAAATACAGAATTGTTCAGGATATACATATCTAATGGTTACAATTACAGGGATATTATCATAATTATTATAATAATTATTTATTATAATTTCAATTTATTATGAACATCAATTAAACAAGATATAAATTTGTTGCATTAAAAATGTCAACATTCGTCAAATAATATAAAACTGAACCATTTGTGCTAATACAAGAATGTTATTGGTTCACTTGATATTATATGACAATTGCCTTTGTAGATAGTTGGTTTGTAAATTTGATTGATATACCAACTGGAATTCGTAAAAAAAAAATTCACGCTCTACATATATTTTTTCATAGCATGATTTACATTATTCTGTTTGTACTTACGAGATTTTATTAGGTACCTTAATACATAGCCACAATACCCATATGTATACAACATCACTTGTTGCCCTTAACCAGTTGACACCACAAACAGTGTTACCTAGCCTCTTGCAAAAACAATAAGCCGATAGTATTGTAACGCCCTTGTTTAGTGGTTACGCTTTTACCAACCAACCAAGCATCGAAACAAGCGATTAACAAGCATCGAAACAAGCGAACCAGCGGAAAATCTTACCCTCAGATCAAAATCAAGAAAAGTGAATCAGAAATAAACATCGACTAACAGCCAGGACACAACCTTCGGAAGAAGCGGATTTAAGTAGCTGATTCGATTGCGCATTCATCGAGAAGCTAATCAAATCGACATATGATGACATGATTCTAGCCTTGCCTTCACGGCTAAAGTTTGAAAGCGTGGATTGGTTTCTTTTTAACTTTAGATCATTGATACAGCTTTTACAGGCATGTGGTAAGTGTGGATTATAGGTTTGCGGTTTAAGCTGTTCAATGCGTTCCGATCGACCTGTTTTCCAATGTTCTGCATGATTTCATTCAACATGTCACGAGGGAAAATGTCATATAGTTGCGTAAAGATTGAACGAGAGTTTGTAGCTTCGAAAACCGATTAAAAAAAGACTATGATATAATTATATTATATTTTCATGAAGATTATAGTGGTATGGCTAGTGCCATTCACAGCAAGCATAACCATTGAAAATAGCCTTGAAACAAACTAACAGTTGCTATAGCCAGTATCAGTTTATTCTAGATCCATGTCTTACTATTAATCGTTTTTGGACCTGATCTTGGTTTGTTTTATGACCCTACGCAAGAATCCAATAATAAAACATATTTTCAACCTAAATCAATACGACCAATGCCGTTCTTCCTGAATTTAAAACGGCCTTTCCATAGTTCCGTTTCAATATGCTGAATCTTGAAGGGTACAAAGATTTATTTAGGGATTTTTGTACAAAATTTTAATATTACAACAAATGAAATTCAGCGCTTGATGTATATTCCAAGTATTGCCTAAAATGGAAACTAAAGATTATCGGTGACAAGTCCGAAGCTATGTTTTTCACGCGTTTTACAAGTACTAGAAAAAATCCTAGAAGACGCTCAAAATTTCAAATGCAGATATACCGTAGAAAT
>NW_024428261.1:0-34548 GCF_017562075.2 Anopheles merus | reverse complement strand
CCGGAAGTTGGGGAGGAGTTTTGCAGCATCCACACACACACAACGAGCAGGAATTGGTTTTAGTACCGTTCGTACGCACAGCTTCAAGGACATTGCAGGAACGTTCGCGTCGAAAGGACAAAAGGACGTCGGTTGGTGGTCGTCGGGGGTTGAATTTATGATCGCAGCGCATCCCACTGCCCGCGGGATATTCGTTGGGCGCTGTTTCTACGGAATTTGAATGACCACAGGAAACGTTTAAATTATTCGCAAAACGTTTAAACCTCCCCTTCCTCTTCCTCCCGCTCGTAGTACAAAACACTCGTAACGCGCGGTTGGCTCACCGGTGGTTTGGTTTGCAGTTGTGATTTTCTCGTTAGCTGGCGTTACCACCCTTTTCGCGAGGCGCAGTCCGCGTTCGTGTTTTAATTTAAGCTGCAGTATAGCTGTATTCCTGCTGCTGCTGCTACCGAGGATCGAAGGTGTGGTCATATTTATTGCTTATCCTTCGCTGGAGCTCCCGCGTTTGCGCGTACAATTATGGATTTTATTTCCACAAAACTGGATTTTGGGGGAGGGCGGCCTGCACTGGACCTGGAAGCTGCAGCCGGAAATCGTTATCCAGTGCAACGGAGGCAAATTTGCTGGCAAAAGGACTTGAAATTAAAAACGTAAAATAAAACGGAGCAAACACAACGGCACAACACAGACACATAAAGCAGGGGAATGATCGCTAAAACAAGGGAAGCAAAAAGGGCAACAGGCAATTCGGAAGCACCCTACGGGGCTGGTGCGGCATGCCAAAAACAAAAACCGAAAAAAAGGAAATCAAAAGCGAAACGTTATCCTGAACGTTTCGTCCCGAGGGCAAGCAGAATGGCAGAAGGGCAGCATCAGTAGCAGCATCAACAGCAGCAGCAGCAGCAGCAGCAGCAGCAGCAGCAGCAGCAGCAGCAGCAGCAGCAGCAACAGTCGTCGAGTAATTGCACCGTTTCTTGCCGGACAGCTCTTTTTATTGTGGTTTGCGTTTTTACGTGAAATTATGCTTTCCTTTCCTGCGCCTGCTGGTTTTTTTTTCTTCTCTCCGTTGTTGCCTTCGGGGTTGTTGCGGGTTGTGTTGGTTTGCGGAAATCTGTCTTTGCTTTTGGAGCTGGCATTCCGCTTGCGTGCTCGCTCTGTACATTCGAATCCTTTGCCCTGTGTGTGTGTCTGTGTGTGCTTTTTTTACGATCCATTCTCAAGCTTCCTGCTGCTCGTCCTGCGCAGATCGATTTGCCTTCTGCCTCGGCCTGATCATATCGCCGATTGTTCGTGGGTAAGCTCATTTCATTGAGCCAATTTTACAAACGTGCTACCGAACGTGCCCCGCGACGTGCCCGGCGAAAGGGCTGCCCTGTCAGCTCGGTCACGGCACCGTGAATGAGGTTGCTCCAGTCACGATAATGGCTAATGATTGAGAGGCTGAGGTCAGTGTGGAAAATTGAAGCCGCTATCCGTTACCCGTACACGGCTGCAAGTGCGGGCTGCTGAACGATATGATATTCATTGATGAAACTGTTGCCGGCTCATGCTGCTCCTGCTCTCCGTCAGCCCTCTACTTGGCTTCTCTCTGGGGAAGCGTAAGGTTCATCAGTGGCCGGGCACAGGCAGCAGCCACCTGAGAATGACTGACGCTTGAAGCAGTTAGCTCGTGAGGTCGGCAAATACAACCTCCCGACCAGTTTTGTGCTCCACCCCGTTTGGGGAGTGCTTGCGCGGGGCCAGGAAGATGGTATTTTAATTATAATTGTAATATAATTTAAAACGCAACCGAAAACGTGCACTTGCGGCAAGAATGGAGCTCGCTTTGTGGAGAGAGGAAGCGGGCTCGGTTGAGCGATGAATGAACCTAGCACGGCGTTGGAGTTGTTTGTTAGTTTGATTTCGTGTTATGCGTAAGGATTTGAACATACAACCACGTAAATAAGTCGATAGTTTTAATAGTCTGTTAGTCGTTGTGAAGACATTAAAAAGAGGTTTCTTTACTATTTGTTGATTAATATGGATAAACTTATATTTTAACGAAACAGTTAGAAAAAATGATGTTGATTTGTGCTTATAACAGCATTAAAACGATCTGAACTAGACTGTAGTACATCATTCTAGGAACCTTCACATTTATAGAAACTTTTGTCTTTGTCCTTGTCTGGAAGAGATGTATTATCTTATGACTAAATCTATCTATTCTAACTTTACCATGACTAGCTCATAGCGCATTGTACCAAATTTTATACATAAATTAGTACAATTTTACGCTGAGTTATCAAGAACTCCCTGATGCTGATCTTCTGAACCCGATGCATCAAAATTGGGCTTAAATCTAGCCTGCAGCTATGGAATAAATCTTGATATCATTATAGTATAGTTTATTGTGGAAGTAATTGGCCGAGTGAGGTGGCCTTATTACTTAATACTACCCTATAACTTAAATCTAGCAATACATAGCTTATCAGTAACCGAACAAATGCATTACATAACGCACAGTACAGTATACAGTTTAAAAATGAGTCGCGTGATGCGTGGGTAAAACGCAGGAGAAAACGTGTAAACTTTCTCTGTACTGACTCCATTTTTTTGGACCAAAAGCTGGATGAAGGAGACCATACTACAGAACAAGACTCAAGCAGTGGACGAACAAGAGACTTGTACAACATTAAGAGCCAGTGTGGGTCCGAAAATTCTCTCGAATGTCTGCGAATGAAACCTACCATTTTGTTGGCCTTGTCTAAAATATCGGAGTAGTGCTGATGAAAATTCAATTTAAAGACTAGGGTAACGTCTAAGTCCCTAAAAGTCTGACAACGTTGCAGTGTGGTTCCAGATATTTTATAGTTATGGGTTATGGGACAGGCAGTTCGGTGGAATGACATACACATACACTTATCGACAAATATTAGTAAGTCATTTTTCTCACACCAGTCGGAAAAGCAGTTCACTGAACTTTGCAGGGAGATAACATCGGATGCTTGATGGATTGGAAGGAATAGTTTAAGATCGTCCGCGTACAATCAACATTCAGAGTAGCTAACAGCCGAAGTAACGTCATTGAAAAAAAGTGAAAAGAGTAGTGGTCCCAGGTTGCTACCCTGTGGAACGCCAGAAGAGCTCTCAAACACGGTAGAAAAGAAGCAATCAACTTGTTCACGGTAGCTACGAGCCGTTAGGTAGAATCTAAACCACTCCATTATATTCTACGTGACTTTTTATACTCTGCCATAATAAGCTAACTTCTAATTCTCGTTTGAAATGAGAGAAATGAACGATTGGATTGTTTATCCAAGAACAAGTACCGAGGATCGAGTTCAAGTTGAAGTGATTCAATAACGATATTTCTAAACCTAGTTTGCAATACGATACTTCGTGTCTTCAACTATTGTCAACTATTGCCATCATTAAGCTGAAATGTTAATGTGTATCAGTTTCTTGGAAATATGATATCTGCTGTTTTAAAAATTCATAGCAAAAAGGATTGCCACAGGGCTTCATTTATGTAGAAAGCTGCTCCAGACAAGAGAGCGACAGTATAGTTTACAGTTATCGAGAAAATGCAGCACACAGTTGTCATTCGAAAAAACAGCTTAATCAAATATTCAAAGCAAGATCGATTAATTTTACCATAGTGGATTCTATCGAACCCGATGCGTCCTGTACCCCAACATGGGTATCTGAAACGCACAGGGCTAGAATTAAAGGGACCCACCAATAATTAGGGCCCCGTGTGTGTGTGTGCGTCAAAACGTGAGGTTTCGTTTAATATTCTTGCCCTGGAAACTCAAACCCCGCCGGCCGAAAACTACTCAAAAGGTTGTTATTTAGTCTCGCTACCGCTCCGGCTGTTGAGTGTGAGCCCGTGAGTAGTCCCGTCTTTCAGGTAGCGACCGTTATCGTGAAATTAGAAAATCAATCAAAGGCCTTGAAGGCGTTTTGCGATTGATTGAAGCAAATTTAAATATTTATTAGGTGCGGTGCTGAAATATCGGCTCGCGGGACCCATTGTGAGGGGTTTTTCAGGCTCCCTTTATCTCCCCGGCTGGTGCTGCTGCCGGCTACTGTACGGCTACCTTTTGGCTAGGTCTCCCCGCTCGGGCGGAGACTTAGACTTTGGAATGTCTTAGGTCGATGTGTACAAGAAAAAGAAAAGTGGGGACAACCTAAAATCAACCACCAAAGCTTCCAAGTTACGCATGCTATTAGGTGAGGCGGGGAAAAAAGAGACACAGGAAAGGCTTGCTCCTTTTAGTAGTGATCGTGATTGATCTGCATAAATCAAAACGACTCGGCTAGCCAATGACGACGACGACGACGGTGCCGAGTCCGTTTTCGGGTGTTCATTTTGTTACAATTTATTTCTAAAAAACCCTGTTCTTCCCCCTGTATCAACGATTAGCCCACTAGCCCGATCATGATGGCTGTCACGGGGCCTGCAGGAATCGAAAATGGGAAGGCACCCCGAAAACGGCACCTGAAAACTTGTAGTCGGCATTTGCGGCTCGATCGATTTGATCGATCAGTGTGCTGCTGCCCGTTTCGATAGTGGTTGGGCGAGCACTAGAGTTTATCGAATACATCAAAAGGCAGTCCGAGACGAGACCGGTCGGGAGCGTTCTATCGCAGTGCCCTAATCTATGGTATCGGTCGAATCGAAACCGAAAACCTCGGCCGAAATGGTAGTGGTAGGTCTGCTACGGCGGGTGTGTTTCAGTACCGTCGCACGAAAACTATCCAAAAAATGCAGAGCGTAGAGTTTAGAAACCTCGCGCATTTGATTGAATGCAAATTAGCAGAGGGAGTCTCTTTTGATTGGAGAAATGTGTATGCACTCAAACCCGGGTGGGAGATGGTGGTGGTGCTTAGGTAGCAGCCCACAAAAAAGCGCCAAGTCACACGAAACATTAACCACGCTGCTAACGGGCTGTCGGGCTGTTGGAATGTGCCGAAGGTGCTTTGAATATGCCACCGTGCGTCTATATGGGCCTTTGAGCCTGCATGCAGATTGAGATTGAGTCGGCCTGAGGGGTAGTCCACCGAGCGATGGATTAGGATAAATATGAGTAAACATGAGCGTACGGTGCTTTGGGACAGAGAGTGGAGCGTTCCAAGGGATTTAACATGCACTCAACTTTTGAAGAATTTAAACTATCATCACCCATCATACTATAATTATGAATTTAAGTTAATATATTCGATGATGTTTCAAAATTAAGATAAATGTTACACAAATCCTACTGGAAAAGTTATATGATTTAATTAGAATTTAATAAAACTACAAACATTTCAACGAGTTAAAGAAAAGAGTGATATACTTGCTTGGGAATAAGAAAACAAAGAATTCGGTTTCGATTAGGTAGCATGGAGCAGCATTGCCATGTGCCATCGTGAAGAGCCACTTGATAGAACAGCACGAATCAGGAGGGTAAAAGACGAAAAGAACCGAAAAGGGCTGACGGGATAAAAAAGGCGAATGCCATTTAAATTTGAAACTGATAAATTATCGAACGCACAGTAGCGACTTTGCGTTGCGAGCTAAACGGTTTTGAATGTAATGAGTTCATTCGGTCCACCGCACACCCTACACCGTTTGCCGCTCCGATGTATTTTTTTTCGTTGGTGTTCTCCCCGCTTTCGATTCTTAATCGTCGCAGCCACGGTAGCAGCGGCCAAGAAAGGAAGAGATTGAACTTAAACCCAGACACAGCGCAACGTGTCTCGCAAGCCCCGTTTTTTCGCTGAGCATTCAATCGGGACTTCGGCTGTCATGTAATTGGGCTGCCCTGCTTCGCTTCACCGCAAACCTTCGCTCCCGCAATAGGCTGTCGATCGAATTGGAATCACTCGGGAAGCAGCAAACAGCAGCAAAAAAAAACGGTTTTGCCGGGTGTCCTGCTGGTGGACCGACGAAGGTGTTTGGTAAAGAAACAAAACAAAGCAAAGGATTTAATTTTTCCGTTTCGATCTGTTCCGATGGTACCAGTTGCAGTAAGAGGGGAGCGGCGCTGACTGATGGGTTTCATTAATTCGAACATTTCTCCTGCGGTGTTGGGAAATATTTCACAAACTTCGGCTGCGGCGTGAGAAATTGATTTATAAACTGTTGAACAGGGCGGCGCAGGGAGCGAAGCGGTGTCGCCACGGAATGGAGACAGAAGAATGACATGTGAAGAATTTGTAACTAGATTGTAATAAAAAAAACGGTTAAAGCGCGGAAGATCATCATAAGGAACTATTGATTGTGACCGGTTTTGCGCTAGATGGCGTTGATACTTATTTAATAGTGATTCCTAATTGCTTAAATTCAAGACTTATCTGAAGACCACATTAACGTCGTACGAAACTGAAACTTTTTTGTAAAATAAAGTTCCCATATTAAATGTCACCACGCTCTCAACACCTTCCTGCAAACCTCACCAATAATGTATTCATCTTCAGTCCGCAATTATTCATATGCAGCGCTGCAACCGAGTAGCGCTTCCCTTCGCCATGTAAATTGCACCTCTGCACATCAACGACGTACTTGACTTGATGCTCACCTTTAGGTCACGATCTTGCAAGTGTGTGTGTGTGTGTGATACATAGATTACAAATTGGCTCTTTAGTGCTGCCTCTTTACAACAAGCGAACGATCAACGATCGAGCAAACGCCCGTTAAACCTGCTTGACCTCTGAACGATTCCCAACCGTACGCTTCCCCGTAACAGGTCGTTGAAATCTTTTCCTCTCGGTATCCAAAATGTATCGATCCCACGGAGCTGCTAGGCGCTCAATAGGAAGGGATAATCCCACCTCGGACGCTGTAAAACTGTTCCCCCCGCCCCTTGGCCCAGTCCTGATAGCACGAACAGGGCACGCGCAGTTAACAACCACACGGAGACCACATTACATACCACATTTTCCCTTTTTTGGTAACAACAACGACAACGAAAGGTAAAGACGTGGGGTAGGAGGAGTCACTGGTTGGCGGCAAACCATCCTGTTTGCCGCAAAAAGCGTCCCGGCCCGGACGAAGTAAATCGCGACAATTTAAGTAAATTGTAGATAAATAGATTCTAATGAAGACATTACGATCGAGCACTGCGGGCGAACGGGTGGGGGAGAAATTTATGAAAATTTATAGATTCGATAAGCGTTTACATGCGGCGGTGCATGTGTGCATTAAGCCTTCGGCTCGGCAGCCACTTTCGCAACAACAACAACAAAAAAAAAAAAACCGGGTGGCGAACGGCACCGTTGATCGGCGATCGGATAGTGCATCCTATCGTGTATCGTGGACCACGATCGCCGGGGGTATAATAATAACATAACCTCAAATATATTGATCATCATAAATTCAATAAACAAACGCGCGATCGCACACTCTCTTTTGCTCTCTATCACACACACACACATGCTGAGAAACTGAGACGAGTGTCGATGAGAGAGGACGACAGACGGCGGTTGGTTGGGAAACTCACTCGGAAAACATTACAGCATTTGAATGCGAGAGGAAAGGGATAAGGGCACCGGGTATTTTCGGATGATCACTCAAGTGGCTGGGAAAGCGTGGAGCATGGGAGGGGGGTGATATGAAAATCACAGAATTGTCGATTTGCCGTTTCGAATCGGTCGGACCGCAGCGCGCTGCTTTGACTTTGAATGCCTCTAGCCTCTAGCGGGGCGTGGAGGTAAATAATGTCCAGAAATGGGGCAATAAATCTTGCAAGTGTGTTGTATAATAATACTTTTACACTCGAGCGCCGGGCACGCTGCGGCCCGATTTGCCTGCTTGAACGCGGGCGAGTAGTGCTCTTGGGCGGTGGAAGAAACGCGCGGGCAAATCGCACCGGCACACACCGGAGCAGTTGTGTGTGTCCCGTCCGCCGCCAGCCCTTCACACAGCCGGTGTGTGCCGGTGTGGATGAAAGGAAAACTTCGTTCGGCAGTGCGCAACATAAATCTCGAGCCGTATCCGTAATTTCCCGGCCCCCCCCTGCTCGGGGTGACTTCAATTCGTCTATTGAGGCGTCGCAGATCGATTGGCGAAAGGGCGACCCGGGATTTTGGATTAAGTCTTCCAACGCGAACGGCGGCGGACGTCCCTCGCCTTGCCCATTTTACCGCTGTAGGTTGCGCAGGCGAAAATGATAGTAAAATTTAGTAGTTGATTGTAAATTGACAAATATCACAATAAATCTTGAGCCCGTTAGTGCCGCCGCCGTCAGTGGGCTCTCGCGAGTCGGGTTCGTCGCTTGGTGGTTTTGGGCTGTTGCGATCGAGTCGAGTTCGAAACAATTTAATCAACCTGAGACTGATACTGACGGCGGTGGAGAGCGGTGTACAGTGAAGGGAGAGTAAATCCAGGTCGTAAACTGGCAACCAAACATGAAAACAGTAGAAAAGCGTCTGCCCCGGCCAAGTACAAGGGGCGATAAAAATAAAAATTAGACACATAATTTACATAGCCGGACGGAAAGGGGATTCGGGTCGCAGGCAGTGCAGCAACATTTCGGATGATTACGAACGAAGCACCATTTACTCTTTATGACTCTTGGGTCGGGACATGCCTGGTAGAACTACGTTGAGGTTTCGCTGTACCCACCCAGTCAGTACGAAGGCACATCTTCTGCACCGCGAGCCTTAAATGGTTGTCCACCGTACCGGAGGGCCTGTGCTGTGTTATCAACGTGCGCAGTATAACTGCCCAAGAATCCACTCAAGCTGATCGGGAGCAGGACGCTAATTTGGGGCGACAAAAAAGTGCTTAAAAATGCCTCGCATCCGGCAGCCCAACCCGCTAGCCCATCCCCGTGGGGTTTAATGGTGTCTGACGCGGGGTGCCGTTAAATGTTTGGCAAAATGCAGTTGAGATGATATTTGGTCCGTTTTGCGAGCCGCTTGCGAGCGCAGTTCTAATGATGACCGTTCGAGAGTTTGAACTCAACATTTTGAACGTGTTGTTGTCTGGAAGCCTCCGGTTGGGTAATGTTTTTTTGTTTTTGACGGCGACAGAATTGCTGGGCGGCAGACATATTTTAGGACGCGTTTGAAGCTTCCGAACCGGGTCGTGTTTGCTGTGCTGGTTTGTTGGATGGCATTAACCCGCGCTCTTTTATGATGTACCATGTTTTAGTAGTTAGTTTTTGTTTTTAGTTTGAAAAGGGAACTGTTTTATTATTATTGCAAATGTAATTCTCCCAATCTCGCTGACGATTTGTCCTAATATGGCAGGGTGCAGTGCTCAAGAACATTGCAAAAACGGATGCAATGGCTGGGAATCTTCCTGGGTAAACTGTAGATTGTGTTGGGAACGATTAAAAAAGGGTTAATTTGCTACACGCTGTGTTTGAGCTGATTAAAACATGCAATAGTTATTTCCTTTACAATTATTTTCTTATAAAGAGAGTTAGATGATTCTCTGTGTATAAAAGAGACAGATGATTCTTAAGATGCCTTGTGGTCTTTTCTTA
Source organism: Anopheles merus (assembly GCF_017562075.2). NCBI lineage: Eukaryota > Metazoa > Arthropoda > Insecta > Diptera > Culicidae > Anopheles > Anopheles merus. The sequence continues at coordinate 25,090 of NW_024428261.1, read as the reverse complement.
ATTTTGTTTATTTTCTGCGTAATTAATCCTTGAGGCAGATGATAAATCCTATGATGTATATTGAAGCCATGAACGAACCAAATTAAGTTCAAATCTTGAATACAAATATGTTTGATGATGGATAAGAGATACTAGAAATAGGATCTTGCCTTTCTACCTGAACGTAGGTGATTTAAGAAATGGAAATAATGTTAAATATATGTTATGTTAAATGTTAAATATAAGAAATGAAATGCCAAGGCCATATTAATGTCTAGCTTTTGTTGGCTAAAACATAAATATGCACGCATGAAAGATTCTTAAACCAGTGTGCATCAAAGAACCAAAAGACAAACACAAACACAAACAAACAAACATGCTCGTCACAGTTCACCTGCTGGAGTCAGTGCTCTGTGGGTTAATCGATCGGTCACGGTGGTAATGGGCTAAACTACGCAGCTTTTGTCCGTGGTAACGATTCTGTTGCGCAGAAATCTTAAGAGCACGAAATAGAGGGTCGAAATAAAAAAACAAAAAAAAAAACCGAAAAGTAAGGAAACTAAATCATCAATGAACAAATGGAGTGTATTTAACATCGCTTAATGATGCGGAAAAAGGGCAAACTGGCCTTTTTTGGTGTGCTTTCCCAAGTTTTTCCCCTTATTTGTGTGATAAATCGTGCAAAGGTGGATCGGTTTTTCCTAACGGGTCCGCGCAGGTCGTGTGTGCTGCAGGAAGTGAGCGTTCATCACTTGATGCCGTAGCGAATTGAAGTCTTTCCTTTTCCCAAAAGTCAATCGGAGATTCAGATGAAATGGACGGTAGGATAGTGGCTACTGTTCGGAATGATTATTCCATTATCGGCCGAAACAGATTAAAAAGGGCCGAGGGAAAACTATTTTCAGCCACAAGCACCGCAGCGATTCCAGCACACCTATATCAGCCATCTAATCGGCGTCTTGTATTTGTTAATGAGCGAATATCAATTGAATTCGTTAGATTGCGCGAGCGAGCGCACCCGTACCGTAGATGCCGCTGGCAGTGAACCCGAGAGATGCCGAATGATGAAAACACATATGGCTCCCCCTCCATTTCCACCCCTTCTAAACCCCAAGTGTATCTAAACCCCTCCCCACCCCCCTGATCCAATCAGCTGCAGCGAAACATCATAATCGTTTAGTAGTTGCGAATGTTTCCCGGGCATCGGCATCCACAGTTAATCGATTACGCCGCCAGGCGTTTGGGTAATTAGTAACTTAATACGAGCAAATACGGCATTGCTGCCATCGGGAAATTTCCTCTACATCCCCCTCCCTTTTCCCCTTGCGATTAATATCACGAAATGATTTGCGCGCTTGTGTGCCGGGGCCCAAGCCAGAGCCAAATTTCGTGCGCGCTATAAAATGTTATGTCCCGTAAAATTCACTTCACCCGCTTTGCAGTGCAAAAACCGAGCGCAAACACATGCGAAAAACAAATCACAAACGCCGATCGATTACCGCTGCGGTGGCGATCAATGATTGCGGTGCCTCCGGTCTGCAGCCAGCAGCAGTAGTAGTAGTAGCACCAGCAGCAACCTCAACAAATGCAGTTCAAATCGAGATCGGGTGGATTAGCGAGCGCGGCGAGCCGACGACGGGAGGGCTGAGCAGAAAGCGGGCGAGCAAATAAATTGAACCATAAATAAAATAAATGCAAATAAATAAACATTCCCACGCTAGCGGGCGGATGTTGACTGTAGGGAGGATAGCTGGGGGATGGTGTCCGGGGGGGTGGGGGGAGGCAGCAACAAGATAATACTTTGATTTAAGCTGCGCTCGTTTAATTCAAAGCTCAATTGTGGAATGTTTTTAAACATTCCGCGTGCGTGCACGTTGCACTTGAAGGCGTTTTGTGAGGGCGTTCGTTATGAGCTTTTGCAGCCGAAAGCGATATTTTGCATCACCATCTCCTCCTTGTTCTGTAATAGCAGCACAAAAATCCATAACATCACAAGAAGGTGTAGGTTAATGTTTTTCCATGTTACTGGCGATACAGGAAGCACAAACACAAGGCAGTTACCTTGTTATCGGTTTCGCGTTAAAGAGCAACGAAAAAGGCCCGCCTGAAACGGGGGCGAAAGCTGCAAGGGTAGAAAAGGGACGGCAAACGAAAGCCGTCGGTATCGGTTTATGTACATTGCGCATTAATCCTTTGCCGGTACCTTTGCGCTTTGCAGGTAAATAGCGAGCGCGTGCGATAAGCAAATGTTTTCTCCTGCAAGGATAGGTTAATAATCTCGAACAACTTCTGGTATGCTACCGTGTGTGCGGCTTGCTGGCAGAAACAAAGGGTAAAAGAGAAAGAAGAAAAAAACACACACTTAATCCCACACACACATACGCCGTTAAAGACTTTAAGCAAAAAGGCCTGGGTGGAAGGTGGAAGAAATTGAGAAGTTCCAGCAATCATTCCAGTAGCCAATCGGCAATGATTGGAGCTGACCTCCTCTGCGGGATTTGCTCGCAAGGGGGAAGCGCATCCACTGCATCCACAAACAATGCTTCCCCGGTGCTCGATGCACTTGCAGTGCAAAAAAGGGAAGCAAAAAATAGAAGGAGAAAAAATAAACACAGAACCTCCCCACAATCAAACGCATCTCGTGGTGCGGGTGAAGCGCTTTATAAAAAAAAAGCTTTTAAAATCATGCCGCCCCAAACTCCCCAAGCTTCTGTTTAAAGTGGTAGAAGAAGGCATGTGGCATGTGTGGTGGCATGTGGAGCCGCTTTATTGTATCAGAATCAAGTACGGGAAACCCTACAGGCTGCAAGGAAGGAACGAGACGGAATCAGTCCTTTCCCCCACGCGAGGGAAATCCTTTTGCAAGAAACGGAAGCATCCGGCCTCGAGAGCGTATCCGCTGTGTGCGACCATTGTTAATTCGCCGCGAGAATGGGTTGAATATTGATTTTATCGGAAGCGGATCTCTTTGAAGGCGGGCTTTGAAAGCGAAGAATTCGATCGGCCGAGTGCATTCCCTTCGTGGGAGACTTTCGTAAGTTTCGCTGGGGCATATATACATGCAAAAAAAAGGAAACTAAAGAGACGACATACGACATGGAGTGTGGCGGAGGGAAGGAATTAAACGCATCTGCCCCGGTTTACCGTGGTTTTGCTCGGTTGGAGAAAATCACGGACCCGGGCGATAGATGAGTGTAGTGTCTTTTTGCATTCTGTTTTTTTTTTCATTCACTACTTCGAGAACAAGTCCTCCTCCAAACGCTGTGAATCTGCACCTAGAGCCTTGTGTACTGGAAGGATTGGAGGGTTGGAGGCTTGCGAGGTTCAAGATTCGAGGTCCATCCAAGCAAGATAGTGACGGTGGTCCCGCGTCCCGGTGCGTCCCTTTGCAGAGGCCTCCCTAAGTGCAGTGACGTACAGTAATATGCATCTGAGTGCGTTTTTTTGTCTGTACTTTCCTTCCCAAGAGATCGCCAATGATCATGTGTATGGTTTTTTTGCTGTGTGTTGTACCAACTCTTACCAAGATACCGAAACCATTGAAGCAGGGATTAAGCATCTCTTGTAACGATTTTGCGACTTTTTTTCTCCCTTCCTTTCAGTGCCTATATGTGCTTGTGTTCATGCTGCAACTCTTTAATATCCCGAACCGCATTTTGGCGGCACCCTTTGGTGAAGAGTTCGATTGAACTTCGAGCGATGTGCGAGCATTTGCGTAACGCGTAACGGTCAGCGCACAAGTGCACACATGTTTGATCAAAAATGAAAAGAACTTCCATCTCGAAAGCTTGAGCATTCCTCTTACCATTGCTGGATGAAAGTGTGTGGTACCAATGATTCAGATCGGATCGGTTTCCACCGGCTCTTGTAAATCACCGATGCGGGGTGGTGAGCTTGTCCGATCCCGGCAGGCATCGATGCATTAAATGCCCCATAATTAGTCGGCTGTCATCTGGCTGCGCAGTTTGAGTGAAATAAATGCATCCGAAACCGTTCCGGGCGATTGTGCGGTGGCACGCGTGGCAACGCGTTCGCAAAGAAACGGGCAGCAAATTTAGTGTCCCGATACTCGGTGACATGGGGCATGGGTTTGACCCGTGCCCAGGCGTGCGTGTGTGGGTGATCGATCGATCATCGATAAAGTCTAATTTAAATCGTAACCCGATTTGTGGCCCCGCAACTGAATCGCGACCAATTAGTCCCGCGAGACAGCGCCAGCGGTTTTGATGGGTTCAATAATTCAGCCACCCGGTGCTAGGGATTGCTGTCTGTGTACAGCAGTGCACAAATCGTTCCGTTGCTTCCGATACGGACATTGTATGGGTCTCTTCTCCCCCTTCGCAGGAGATACAATTTACGGCCCTATTCTATTCGTGCTGTTCTCGATTACCCGCACAGATTAGCTTCCTTAAAAAGCCGTTGGGAAATAATCGTCAAAGATAGAGAAAAAGGAAATCGCCAACCCGCAGGTCCCCCTCGTTCAAAGGGTATCACTTACCGTACCAGGTTGGGGGAAAATTGGTAGCAGCAAATAATAAAAGCAATTTGTGAAGCGGGTACACATCAGGCACGGAACGGAACGGAGCGATGCATAAACCGGCTCCGTCATGCTCCTAGACGCGCGGCGCGGATTTCAACGCGTATCCGTCGACGCGGGTCCGGCCGGGGAGAGGGGGCAAGTAGCGCGAGCCAATACCGTATATTCATAAATAATATCATTAAATTGAATGATTATTTATAATTTATTATTACAGGTATCGATTTCACGATTTATTTTCACCTTCCGTTCGGCGACGGTGGGTTTCAGTGGGGGTTTCTCCCTGGGCACGGGACACGCAAGCGTGTCGATCAGTGGTGGTTGGCCTGGAATCAGCAGCAGCCTGGCGAGGAATTAGATGGTATTAAAGTATTAGACAAATTTTGCCAAGCGCCTACCTTGCGGGTCCTTTTTGGTGGTTCGTTTTAATAGGGGGAGCCTACCGGAGGGGGTTCAATTTTCTCCCTCTCTCGCTCGCTCTGTCTGCTCGGAAAGGAGAGATCATTATCGCTAATTCTAGCATATCGATGATTATGATTGGCGATCGGATAAAAGTGAAAGGTGCTACTGGTGGTTTGTATCGGCCGCTTGCATCTTTCACTCCCTGTTTGGCACAAATCAATCGAAGCTTTTTGGTTCGGTTTGGGTGCGTGATACACTACCAGCGAAGGTAATCTAATAAAATGAAAAATCACCACTCGCCCATACCACACACGCACACACACACACAGATTCAGAGTGGTAATTTTCAGCACAGGATGCTTGCGGCAAATACAGACATCTCTCAGAAAATCCCATAAAGAACCCCCCCCTCCCGTGCTGGTGCGTTTTTGCATGGTAGAGTGCAATTAGCCGCCGGGGTAGGTTTGAATTTTTCGCCGGAATTCTAACGTGTTCAATATTGCACACGATTGCGCAGAGATTCTGGCAAAAAAAATCCATGGACATAAACTTGGACGCAAATGAGGAACTAGCCTCCGGGAGGTGAGCAAGCAAAAGGTTTGTTTTTTTTTTTCAAAAAAGGATTTTTAAGATTCCGACTCCAACTTACGGAGAAGACGCTCAGGGACATTCCGGGCGCTTAATAATCCGGTGTAGATCGGTGTGTGTGTGTGTTTTTTTTGGAAGTATGAATTTAAATATCACTTCGGGTGTGCACAAAGGTAGGCAAGGCTTGGCTGGCTCCGCATTAGCCGGCAACCGTCGGTGGAGCCCCTAGTAGCACGTGTTTGCGTGCGTGTGTGTGTGTGTGTGGTGGTCGAGCCGAGTCACGAACCGCATTGGCACAGACCCCAGCCCCTTGATTATAGCCCTGTGCGGAAGCGGAATTTAGTCGAGATTTAATGCTTGTTTAAGGCGGCCGGCTTCCCAACGGCTCGTTTACACTTCCTAAGAAAACGCACCACCACCAAACAGCTTCAACAGCTTGCGGGCGTTGGAGCAGTTGGAAATTGATGCGAAAAGAAGAAGAAGAAGAGTAAAGGGGTAAAAATGGATCACAAATCTCGAGCCCTCCGCGTCGTAGATGGTACGGAGGCGCTTTGCGCAGAAATCAAACCGGGCGCTGCAGGGGCAGCAGAAGCACCCGACGCTTCGAAATAAATCCCCTAGTCCACAGCGCACACAAGGGTATCATTAGCAGCAGCAGTGAGGGGAGTTGTTTTTTTTTCGGGATTTGTGAAAGAATTTTTCCCCCGAGGGAGCAGGCAGCTTTTGGGATGGAAGGCAATGCTGGCAATGTGTGCTGCTGCTGTCGGTTTGCTGTCAGTGTGGTTGGGGCCTGCGTTGGGGGCTTGAGCGATATGGTGTGTTATTAAAAAGCACTACCGTTCTTGTTTGCACATGACATGGAGCAGTGTTTCGGTACAGATCGGTATGCATCCTCCAGCTGCGAGTGGAATAAGGTTTAGGTGGGTGAATATTGCTTGAGTATAGAAGCGTTTCTCTGCAGCTCTTTTTAAGATAGATGAAGTCTGTGAAGTTAGCCGATCTCGTAGTACAATCGTCAACTCGTACGACTTAACAACATGCCCGTCTGGTTCAATCCCCAAATTGACCGCGCCGCCATAAGTAGGACTGACTATCCTGCTATGGGGGGGGGGAATCAATAAGTCACTGAAAGCCAAGCCCACAAGTGGGTACAGGCAGGCCTTGACCGACATCGGTTGTTGAGCCAAAGAAGAAGAAGAAGAAGAAGTCTGTGAAGTAGACTGTGCAGTAGAAAGTCCTGACAGCTTTAATGATAACACAATCAATTAATACAGTCATTATCCGATGTACGCTATCGTACGGGACCGAGCGCAATAGCGTATCTCGAGGTTTCGCGTATAGCGGATTCCTATGGAAAAATAGTTTACACTACCGGGTCGAGGGTTGAAATATATCACCACAGAGTTTTGAATTAAAGTTTTTTGTTATAAAACAGGTATGTTTTGCACAAATTTAATGCAAAATGTATCAAGAACATTATAGGAGTTCTAAAAAAGCTAAAATATATCAAAAAATTAAAATATTTGCAAAAAACACATGGAGCTGTCAAATTTAGAGGAATCGCGTACTGCGAATTCGCGTATATCGAGTATCGCGTACTGCGGATAATTGCTGTAATTAAATTTTATTGCAATATTTCAGCTTTTTGGTTGTTTTAAATATTGAACACTGTTTTCATTTAAATTGTTCAATAATTGGAGTAAGCTCGTCCGCAGTTATTGACCAGGATAATTGGCATTCGGAACACTGAGAGTGGTCCTGGATATTCCTGCAGCAGACAGAAGCCATAATTTGATGTTAGAGGTTGTTGAGTTCGTCACAAAAGTACTCTTTTTCTGTTCATTATAATAATAACTGGTCATAATACCAGTTAAAGCCATCCCGTAAAGTTACGCCACATTTTTGTTCGTGTAGTATTATAATAATTAATGTAAACACTTTGGAGCATTCTTTTTTGCTTACAAAAGATCCTTAAAAACTGTATGTTATTGCGCAACTCAAGGTGCAGAAACTTAACGACCTTCTTGCATTCAAAATACAAAACTGGCGCCCAGAAATAAAGCAAGAATAATTGCGCAAAACACTAAAAACGTGCGCACCATTGTGCGTAAAACGAAACAATTCCCTGTCAGCCATAGTTTTGCGGGCATAAACATGATTTTATAGCATCCTGTAATGAACAGGACGGTCGAGGCAGATGCCTCCTGGTACGGATCTTGGAATAGTCAGCCCATGAATATGGTTAACAATTAGCACAAACAGACAAATAGGTTTTACAGTCATCTCTCTCTCTCTCTGTGGCGGAAACACACAGAAACACGTGTCGTTTTTTGGGTCACCCATCGAGTTTGTGCAGCACTGGCGAGCATCGGCCCAAGCTCAACCATAAATAGATGATTTAATGATTTGGTGATGCCGCGCGAGCAGTGTAGCGTTCCGAGCCGATCATTACCCAGAAGTGCCCCGGTGAGCCTGGCTGTGCGCAACATAAAACGTACTCCACACCACACATAAAACGTTGATCCTTAATCACATGTCCACCTGCAACGATGAGCAGCGCGCATCCTCGCTGAAGAAGCAGGTGATTTTTTGTGTGGGGTGGAAAATTTGAAGAAAGAAAGCAAAGACGGTGAGCAGAAGATAGGAGAAACGAAGCAAGAGGGGCACCCTTAAATTGCACCTTCTGGTTTTCACTTTCCTATGAGGTTCGTTCGGTTTCGTACGGTTCGTTTTTTCACCCTCCTGAAGTTCCACACTTGGTGCGCTTGTGTGTGCCGTTAGATGGAATCCACGGGGATTAGAGAGGTTTTAATTTCCATTAGAAAGATACGATAGGGAGGATGGGAGAATTCCTAGAACGAGGATAGAGGTCGATCGACCGGTGCCTGCCACTGATCGATACACTCGATACACTGTCCTTAAGCTCAAGGTGCAAAACAGAAAGTTCTTGATTTCTTCCACCCAGAGCAAAAACATAAATAAATTGAATGTTTTATTCTATCGTTGAAAATGAGTAAAAAATGCTTCATAAAACATTTTATCATCGCGTTCAGAATGAATAATGCGTTTCGCCCCACGGGTGTACCGAAAAACTCGGCAGCAATCAAAACGTTTTCATTAGAGTATGTGTGTGTGTCTGTGTCTGCAATTTGCGGGTTGTTTTGCTGCATCCAGAAGCTTTAGGGCAAGCATTCCACGCAGGTTGACACGCAATGGGCAAATAATTCATTCCAATACTAACACTACCAACCCGATTCCGGTCTCTCCGCATCCGTTAATGATCTATTTCGGAAGTTTGGCGCGACCAAAGTTTGCTGCTTTTTTGTTTTTTTTTTTCTGGTGCAGGCAGATATTCTAATGGCGCTGCTGTACGTGCCGGAACGTTAATGACGAATTTGCGTTTAGCGTGCGTGTGTGTGTGTGTCGGTATGCAAAACGAAACCTGCCGCAGTTTGGCAAAGTGAACAATATTAAATCGTTCGCTCGTGCGCATGGTTTACCAGGGGGCAAAAAAAAGAAACCATCCTCAAAAACAGTTGCACCCTGTTTTCCGGCGAACGGTTGGCAGCGTCGGTCGGTAGTTTTGGCTAAAGGCACGATCACGACCGTGGCACGCACTTGGGCGAGGAGTGCGCGCGTAAACGATCGGGTTAGAACCGTGCGCATGGTAGAACCGATCGCGTAGCGGAAGCAGTCTCTTACGCGGTAGCCGCCTGCACCACCACCCGGGCAACATTGGCATGAGGCAAAAAAAAAAGAAAACCTGCATTTGCATGATGCACTTGGTTTGATTTTTCGTGTTTTCTCCTGGCCGCAGCATACACAGGTACGGAAGGTGAAGGGAGCGAAAATTGCCGGTTTTGCAAATTACAAAATCGTGATTAGCGCACAAGCCGAGCGCACGATCGACAAAGTGTGATCGACCGAGAAAAAGGTCTATTAGAGCGGGAGGGAGTGGAGAGGCTTGCGGTGTGCAGAAGATGTGCAGATCAAAGAGTGAAACAAGAACAACACACACACACCCAAACGACCCAAACGACGGATAAGGGAATGGCACAAGCACTGCAGTAACGAAGAATGAGCAACGAACAGGCAGGCAGGCAGACGAACACTTTCAGCGAATGACATGCAAAGTGCGGTGCCGAAGGTGATTCCGCAAGCGGGCAGACAGAACGGTCAGCTGACAACACGCTCGCCACGAACGCGTAATACGTCCGCATGGGGCGTAATACAAGTGGCACTGTCACATTTCAATTCATAATCTGTCCGTCCGGTCCGGTGTTCGTGTGTCTGGTTGGCCGTTCTTGCCGCCCCGGCTATCGCGCTCGTCCCGTACGGTCACGAACGTCAAATGCGAAGGATGGCATTGCGGCGATTGCGATCGTTCGAACAACACAGCGGCCGTCGCGCGTCCACCGAAATACGCGTCCAACCTGCGCGGTTTGGACATCGGCACGAAGATGTTTATTATAATAAAACATTAGGGACTAAAAGTACGCGACGGTGTTCGACGGTGCGGTCATTTAATCGGAATCAATTTTATGTAAATCATTGGTTCGCCGCAGACGACGAACCGTGCGCTCGGAGGGGATTGGGGGATGAGTATTGAGACCGATGGTGGTGGTGGTCCTGTGAGACAGTGTCTGTAGTGGACGAAGATTGAGCTTTGGCTACTGTGGTTTTCCGTGGCTGTGTCTACGAAATGGTGCGATAGATGGAGCCGTTGCTTGGAGGCTGTGTTTTGATGGAAGCTAAACGGTAAATGGTTCACGGCAAATGGAAAGGAGGTGATGAAGAAGGAGCGTATTCTATGATGTTTAAGCAAGTTTTGTTTGTATTAGTACTAGGATCCATATGTTTGATGATTGATTGTTTTTAATGTTTTTAGTAAATTTGGTTCAATATGTTGACAGTTTTTGTTAAATTTGTCAAACATTTATCACCATTTCGATGAACTGTTTATGATAGAATGTATCCTATATGTCTTGAAGTGTGGCAATTTACTTCATGTAATTTAATACTGTCATGTCATTTAATACTATTTAAAAAAAACAATTTCAAAATTCTAGTAAATACTTTCTAGAACTTCGAGAAAATCAAATATTCATTTTACGAACCATTTTCACACCAGGCGTCAGCCTGTTGTGTGACGCTACTCGTGTTTCTTCCCTTCCCAGCACGGACCTGCGTGGAAGGATTTGGAGGTTTTCCATCCTTTCCGTCCCGTCCAGTCGGGATCCATTTAGACAATGTATGTGCATAAATTTACCATACATTAATGTTGTACAAACTGATTTGATGAATTTCTCAACGCGCTCAAGCGAGCAAGCACTCTTCCCTGTCCTTCCCTGTTCCTCCTCCCTGGCTCGGAGGTGGTTGAAAACGCTCCAAGCGTTTAAAATTCGTCCTCAAAGTGTTCGGTAGTCCACGCTCTCTACCGTCCCCATAGCTCGCCGTGCGCGCTGAACACTAATAGACGGCAGGGTAACGGCTTAGCAGCGCTTAGAAACGATCGAACGAATCTCGGTTTGACGATCTTCCACTATGAACCGTCGTCTGAGGCACACAGCCTGATGAACGGAGGCCGGGAGGCTACTGTGGTGGTAGTAGCTGATCGGAGAAAAGAAGGCCGTTCCCTCCCTCAAGAGATGAATTTTTTTTTCTACTGTATTTTGGGAGGAACATCATCGAAAAAGATCCATTAGTGGATCGGAGAAAGAGAGAGAGAGAGAGAGTTAAGGCCCGTTACAAGTGCTTCCCCCGATTCCAGAGGCAAAAAGGCGCTAGCCTAACTATAACATTAATTTTAAATAGATTGAAAAAGATTTATGTCTACCAGATTGTTATCTAGGCTGGGCATGTAGCCGCATGTACTGTAGACGAGCTGTTCGTCCAAATCCATTCACTTCCCCTTCTGCAGTCTCTAAACGGGAGTGAAAACATTGTCTCTAACGATGCTTACGATGATCGGGAGATTTCGCTTATAGCTGTGGCGTGGTGCCGTTGTGCTACTGGCGGCGGCGGCGTGGTCTACTGCCCGACGCGAAGGCTCACGCACATGTCGGAGACGCAAAGAATGGGCCAACGAGGAGATGGGGGGTTGATGTGTGTGGTGTAGTAAACATGTCCATCTAATAACCACAGCCCACCCATGCGCGCTGGCGGTCGGTCCACCAAGCCAGCTGTCCGGCCTTTTTGAAGAGCTGCTTCTGCTGGTCAGCCTGTCCCGAGCACGAAAAGTCGCGGAGGGAAAGGATGCCCTTTTGGCCAACAGTGGAAGCCATCAAAAGCAGGAGATATCGCTCTAATCCGCAAGCAAGAAAAGTTGTTTATCATCGGAGATTATGGAATTAATTTTGAGAACGAAAAAAAAGAAGCAGTATGACACAGTATCTTAAAGTGTCTTTGCAGAGTTTGGTTTTTAATATATTGTTGTTCCTTCGTTTGGGGAGCAATCAATTTCCTTTCGGTTTCGGTACACCTTTATAAGGACCATCTGTGTGTTCGCACAAAATAAATGTATGCAAATTTTGAGTTTTCTGGAGCTTTAGACCTTGATCGAAGTCCGCAAGGATAAATCATGAACTCGATTGGAAAGCAACCACATTGAGAAGCAGCTCGAGGTCAAGGATTTGAATATCTGCAGTCGAAAAGGACGAGCAGGGCCAACAAAAAAACAAAACCGGAGCTGTGCATAATCGGTCAAGTACGGGCGCAGCACGATCGATCGTGCCCATACGTACGTCAATCATTGTGGGATTGTGTGAATCCGCAGGCAAACGCCCCCCCCCCCCCGGCAGGGGAAAAACAGTCGATCGAATTGAATGAATTTTGAATAAATAATAAACATCCGGTGTACGGAGGGAGCAAAAGGAAGCTCTCGAATTCGAGCTGCCCGAGAGGAGGCATTTGGAGTTGGCGGCGCATTGAATGATGCAAGGCCACAGCCCATTCAGAACGGTTCCCATCCACTTCTCGTTGCGCGAAAACTTTGCAGACGATGGTTCGAAGTGAATGAAGTGACTTCTTCCCTTGTGTTCGGGGTTGTCCGGTGAAGAAGCTCGTGGTTTTTTTCCCCATACCGGATGCAACAGGGCCAGAAAAGCATCGTGAGCGCCCCAACCGAAACCCCATGACACATGAAATTGACAGCCTTTTAATATTTCCAAGCGTCCAGGAGAGTATTTTATTGCGTTTAATTTCAACTGGCAGTGATGTGGTTTTTCTTTCGCCCTTTTGCGGAGCGAAACTTGCCTTTTTCCCTAGGCCCGATCGTGCTGCAAGGGTGGAGAGGGAGGGTAGCTGAAGGAGATCTTTCCACTGCAGTTGCAGCCGTCGTGCGGTGAACGTTCGGCACGTCGAACTGCCATGTTTTCCGTCAGCCTGCACCGGGTTCGTGGCTTCGCGCGTGATAGCGGAGTGATGTGTGACCGGCGCTTTGGCTTCGGCGGCGGCAACTCGCCCCGCGTATGAAGAGAGCGCTTTTGAGCGCTTGAATTAAGCGAAACAAAAACATCGAAAAGCGGTGGATACAGTGGCTGACTTAAAGCAAAAAAAGAAAAGCGTATAGCGAATCCCCAAACGGGGCTGCAGAGAACTCGCTGTTGGCAAGACTCATCGGAGGCAATGGATCGTATTGTTTTTCCCACCGGTCGACTCTCTGTTGTTGCAGTAGCTTGTTGTTATTATTTTCTGCTCTTTTTTGTTTGTTTGTTTGCTGAGCGGGTGGAAATCGATGGTGGCGTTAGCCCGCAAAATCGCAGCCAACTCAGGTCCCGCGTGGAGCGTGGAGGCTGACAGCTTCAGGTTGAAGAATGAAAACGTTCGCAGTTTTGACAGCAATTCACTGACACCTCTCGCGCGCGGTGTGTATGCCCGGTGACGTGCTGACGGGTCTGGCGGGCGCGACAGCGGCACGAATTGAGTGATAAAAGTCAAACGATCGCAATTGTTTGAATGAACTGGCATGAGAGGTTGACATGTTTCCGTCGCGGTAAGCGCGCCGTAAAGGTCGTCCCGGGGGTGGGGTTGGTAGTGGCCGTTTTGTTGGTTAAGTAACTCGAACTTTGGTTTCGTGATGTTTGGGAGGAGGGGGAAAGTGTCAGTGGAGGTGGTGGTGTAAAGATATGCACGATGGAAATGGGCTTTGATTTACATTGTTCGTGTATGGTAATGAAGATCGGATGCGATATAAATTTCATATCGCGAGACCAACAAAGTTGATGGGAGATGATTATTTATGCACTGCAGGACGATGGAATATGGGTTTGGGAGGGTGAAATGCTGGAAAAAGGACGTAACAATGAGAAGCTTCATTCTGTACAAGCGAAAGAATAATACTTTACATTATTTTTACATATTTGTTTGTATTTAAAACTCACAATGTCTGTAAGATTACATTGCCGATCTCATGTGCATTCTTAGTAGGAACAAATCGAGCACAAAAACTAAAGAACACAATTTACAAACAAACAAACAAGAAACAAAAGACTTGACTCGCACAGTCTGCAAATCTATCAGGATTGTAATATAGGAATCCATAAAGAATACTATTTATATTGAGTATATTGGAACAATATACAATTCCAATTGGATATTGGAATACTTAAAAGGCTAAACAGCCATAGAATACAAGGAAAAACTGGGAAAGTAAAGCAAAATGGAACAATGGAGGTAAACAAAATCTAAATTGCACACCAATCACTGCTTTGTGTCATATAATAAACGTTTAATAAACGATTTTGTTCTATCAATACATAATGATTTTCCAACAGTATACCTTTATCAATCAATAAAAAATCCACGAAACCCGTACTTATCATAAGTTGTTAATCGCATGAAACAATAAAAATTATAACATAAAAAAAACTTTCATCCGCAAATTCTTTCCAGTTGCTTCGTTAAATGACAGTAATTTCTTTACAGTAGCCTGCAGCCCCCTTGAAATGAAGTTAAACCGCTCCGTAGTTGTTATCCGGTTAGCTAAAGCTTGCACCGTGTGCACGATCGATCGAGCGTGAAGCGTAATGCGAATCGGATCAATGAAACACACACACACACACGGAATCCGTCCCACCATTCCGGGACCATAGCTCGCGATCGCGACCGTGATTTGAACCAATCAGAGCGCGGCCCAGTTGGCAGTGACCGCTCCCACTGGGTTCCCGATCGCGCGCACGACCCGAACGAGCGAACAATCTTCTGCTATGGAGGGAGCAGCAGCATAAGAAAAAGCTCTCTTAAAGGGGCTGGGAAGCTTTTGGAGCATAAGAAACTGGTCCATTTCTTAAGGAACTTTACCCATTGTAAGAGTGTGTGTTTGGCTGCCCGTGTAAGATGTAGGGGAGGCTTCACCGTTCGTTGCCACTCTGCACACTGTTCAGAGCCATCTTTCGCCCAAATAAGGGAGGAGACAGCGAACAGGCAGCGCAAAGCAGAGAAGTCAACTGAAACATAAACCGCGACCGTAACACACATACACAACAAAGCAAAGGCGGTGAAGAAGTCACCACCGGTGGTGCTTTTGTTGCTCCCTTTTCCCCAGTCCGTCCGTCCGTTCCATCGCTCCTTGGGCTCGGAAAATGGGTAGAATGAAGCAAACGGCAACAACCGCAGGCACCTTACTCGATCCTCGATAGCCCTTCGAACCCAGTGCGGCAGGTTTCCGATCGCAGCAGGTTTCGGATCGCGCAAGCTTCGGGTTTCGGTGCGGCTGTGTGCGTTGGTATGCGCAACAGCATGCGCAATGTGCCGCCGCGGCTGCTACAGTTAAGGCGAGCTTTATGGCGAGCCTTTACTGTGCCCGGGGGCGAGCGTGAGCGAGACAGCTCCGGTCCGATCGGGATCGAGAAAAGGGATGGAGAGCGTGTGATCGCCGCGGATCGAATGCTGCCCGGGCTTCGACACACAGAGACAGACGGGAAGGTCACGGGCAGATCGCGACGATCTCCGGTGGCCAGTATTTGTGCAAACGTCGTCGCAAGCGGGTCGTACTCGGGACCGCTGCACAGTTTATATACAAAAAAAAAAAACAGGAAGGAAGAATCTTTCTATCTTCTGTAGACAGCATTTCGTTGTTCGCAAAAGAGGTTCGTCGCTTATCGTGCGAAGTCTTTCGATAATATTGGAAATCGGTGTTTACGGTGTTGTTTTGCGATAGCCTATATTTCCTTTTGCTTCGACAATCAATCCAGTTCGATGCAGTGACTACCGAGAGCGTGACAACAAGAGACCAGTAAGGCCACCGGTAAAAGAAATGGTGACTGACTGACAGATTTCAAGTGTTTTGCATGAGCCGTCGGTGTGCGCAGCATTCGTGCGTGATGGAAGCAGCAGCACCGGCCGGTCGAACGATCGACACAAAACAGCAATGAAAACGTAGCCGCAATCCGTACCTGTAGTTTAGTAGTTATTTGTTCGCTTCAAGAGTCTATGGTAGTGATCGAAGATCATCCGCCCAGTGTTTTCGAGGTTTCCTTTTGCTTCGCCGTGCGTGACAGTTGGAGTGATTTTGGTAGTGATTTCGATAGTAACAGTGATTTCGTACGCAAGTGAGGTTGAGTTTGAGTTTCGCATTGAGGAAGTGAAGGGTGCTTTACAGCGACAAAAGGGACATTTTACATAAGAAACAGGGGGAAAACAACAAAATACGAACATGGAAACGTGTGTGTTAATACCGCAGGAGTTTGCACTGGCTGTGACGGGTGTGGGTGCCCGCAACTCCCGCGAACAGACGGCCACCGTGTGGTCGAACACGAGCATCCCGCAAGGAACGCTGTGCTATCCTTTCCAAGGCACGGTGCGCATCGACAATTTGGACGTTTACTCCACCATCGAGGAGGATGACGTAAGTAACCGTTTTCTAGAACTTTACAGTAGTGTAAGATAAACAGGGCAGGTTTAAAGCACCTGTAGCTAAAGTTAAAGCGTAAAAAAGAGTGTCCGTTAAAGTCCGTTAAAGTCAGGCTTCCAGCGCTTTGTTCCATGGCACATCCCCGTCTGCGCACGGCTCGATACACCGGGCTGAGCAACGTGAGAGCCCAAGGAAAGTCAACGAGGTGTGAAAGAAAACGCACCCTCCCATGACCGTGAGAAAACGGGAACGTCTTAAAGAAAACAACCCTCACTTTGGTGTGTGTGTTTGTTTGGGGGACGCAAACCCGCACAAGGAATGGTCACTTTCTTAAAGACGCACCCCTAGGAGGGTGTGCTCAGGTTCTGCCGTTGACCGTTAGTGACATTAAGAACTTTTCGGGGGTTCGGGTTTCGGGAGGGAGTCATAATTTAGTGCACCGCCGCTTCCTATTCGGAAGAGGGTTAGTTCCGATCTGGTTTCGGCTCGAAGGGTGAAGATGTTACTCGTCTCCCTCGTTGTTTAATATTCAACAAGTGCTAGCCCGTATCTTATCGCGATGTTCCCACGATAAAAGGTAAAAAGGGGGAAACGTTCTGGAAGAAGTTCAACGGGGTAATTAAGGTGCAACCACAAACCAACACACCTGACCGAGCGGATCTGCTCGGTATGTGGGAAACAAAAAGGCGTTGCAAAACCGTTGCGTTTGTATTGCATGCACTTTGCGCCGGTTTTTGTGATCGCTTATCAGTGGAAAAGGGAAGATAAAATCATTCCACTATTAGATACGCCGTGGTTTATGGTTGTGATTGAATTGGATTGTTGTTGATGAGTAGTATATTGCAAAAAAGTACATCGTACACCCGTCCATGAGGCCCATAGAAGGCGGTATACATATCCAGTTCTTCAATTAATCAACGAAGCGTTCGATGGTTCATTTACACGATGTTGTTTCCTTTCTTGCGAGCCACCGCATACCGGAGTGTCTAGCATGACTTGAAGTAGCGGCTGCTGCTACTCCAATTATGGGATGTATGGGAAACCCCCTAGCTAGACAAGTTGTGTGATCGAATGAGGGGGAACATGTACTCACAAATCAATTAAAGATGGTCTAACCACTCTGGCAAATGAGTAACAAAGCGTTTGTTTCATTGCACTTTTAATTTCAATGCACACGATCATTTGGTGCACGGAGGAAGGTGGAATAGTTCATAATAAAAAGAAAAAGTTGCTGCTGTAGGGTAAAAAACTGTTGCTCTTCTCTCTCCCCCGTTGCTCGTAGAATTATGAGACCCAGAGCGGTTAAATAATAGAGAAACATTCCTCGCAAGCTTGAAATAGAAATGACTGCATCAATTAGCTGAGCACTCTGGAACTAACTGGGTGCGCGCTGGTTCAAGCCGGCTACAAAACCCTGTGCGAAACAGGTGCTAACAACCTCACTGTGAATGGTGTACAACCCATGGCCCGATGGCGTAGAGGACTGCAATTTCCATAATCAAGCCACGACTACTACATGATAAGCGGACGTTGAACTTGCCGAGCGGTGGAAGTATTATTATTATTTCGGGTGCATTACTTTCACTAGAGAATCAATGCGACGAAGGGAGTAAAGAGGATTTTGCATAATTTATTTATGAGATAAAGCTCCCCTCTTAAACGAGCCCCGCGCGAGTCACATAATGCAACACAATTAGCTCAGATTGCGTCTCTAGAGTGTCAGCGTGAATGACCTAAGCGTGTTGTGGCATTAGCCGCGGCATGTTGACGGGAAATTGTCTCACAAACTTGAACTTGAAGTCAGTGGTGCGACTTTTTACGACACGAGACATCCAACAAACGGGGCGTTGCAAAGCGGCATAAGAAAAAGGCAGAAACAGCATGAGACGAACGGTCTCTTTGGCCAATTCGAGATAGATGGCGCCGATAATGACGAATTTGAGTAGAGGGAAGTGCATCACAAGAAACCTGAAATAAAAAAAAGGTTCTGCCTGGTGATCGATCGGAAAGAAGGAGGCCAAACGAATCCGAGAACCGTAACAAAGGATCGAGATTCCTGGCCATTAAAAAGGAAGGATCCTTAGGAATGGTTTCTGCAGGTGCAGGTGCAGCATTGGATTTGATCCTGCAGCCCGCTCCCATTTCGGAGCGAACGATCGCTAATTGATGACCTTTCGATGCGCTTTGGAAACGGTGCTTGGGTCGTTGCATCAAATCTTCGATCGAGCCGGAACGTTCGGACGGAGGAAAGAACGGAAGGCGTGTGAAACATTTCGGCTAAAAGTCGGGATTTGACTGCTGCATTTATGGCTTACCGTGCTTGGGGTCATAAATTCGTCGGTAGCGTAGAAAGAGTCGATGGATTGCATCGCGAGAGCGACGTCGACGGTGGAAATAAGCGGAAAGTCTTGCGGAATTTGTAACCGAGCCGAATCGGCGATCAGAGTCAATTCCCACAGTCGAGTGTGTTTGGTGGACAGGGTCGCTTTTTTGCTGTGACAACCTAATCAATGACAACTCGACACCTGGACAACGTGCTCGATATGCCTACACCTTGCTCTTGAGACAGGGATTGAAGGCGTTGAGACATGAAATCCACTTCCCAGTGCGTCGTTCTAGCTGACTGGACCGCCAACTCCAAAGCATGGAAGTCTTGCTGGGAGTTGTCCAGCCAATATTTTAATCTACGTGCATGGACGAATATGCATTTCGAGACGCGTGGACACGACTTCGCTTCCATAAAGGGTTTCGTGAGCGCTGTGGACAGCGGCAATGATAATAAATATCTTCTCTTTGTCTAGTTGTCACACACCGAGAGGGAGATTTGCTGTTGCCTTGGACGGTTCACTTAGTTCTTGCGATGTGATCGTGGGACAGAGCTTAGGACACACGATCGCCCAAGAAGAGATCCATCAATGTGTGAATGTATTAATCAAACGCAAACACCACAAAGAGGCATGGCTATTTAGAAAGTCCTACCGTTCGACCAAAACAAAGCCCGTCCCCGCGAGTTCGTTGATTGATTTTTAATTATTTCTTCGACCGAACACAGATCAACCGACTTTCTTTGCCTCTGAGCTACCGGGCAAACGGGTAGGTTGACTGTAAGGTTTGATAGATGGCTTGGAGGACACCTGATGCTGTTCCATCGATCATCGGAGAAACTGACATCGCCTGACATCGATCGACTATGGATCGGGCGAAAGTCTTAACCTCACTTTCTGGATCATGTTTCCGTAATCGAATCCTTTTTCGTTCGATCCATTCGCCGGAATGCAGGACTAATCCTCTGGTCTTGCATCATGGTCAGTGTTATTGATACTAGCTCCGTTTTCTGATCCTATGGTCAGGTGCTATACCGATACCCTTTCCTTGAGAAGGTCGCCCAGTCGATGGTCCATAAATTCTGTACTTAAGATCGGTGTCCTGAGAACCCGAACAGGCTCCTCTCGGCGTCTGCGGTACAGTGTGAGCGTGAGAACGTTTCCGTCGATGCATCGATCCTCGGATCCGTCTGTCAGCTGTCGCAAAGGGGGAAGTAACGAAGAACGTACGAGCGAAGGAAAGTGGGGGAAAATCAAGGGCAAAGACAGAAGTCAGTGCCAGCGAGTTGCATGTCAAAGTGTCCCAGCTCGTATCATAATCGTCCTCATCCGGTTGCAGAAGAGCAGCACACGCAAAGCCAAGAGACAGAGCAAAGACGGCGCGCCGACCAGCGCGACTCTGTTTGATCTGGTCCTTCCATTCTCATTCACTCGATCATCTGACAGTTATGGTTATTGAATTGGCAACCCATCGCGAATTGTAAGCCGACCCGACACGCACACAAATACACTCGGGATCTTTATGATAATTGTGCAAATAAAGATTGGATTTTAGAGCCCGGTGCTTCTGGATTGCATGCCGGTTCTACTAGCCGTCTGTGGTCCGGGATGCAAATGAGCCGCGTGAATCACCCGGAACGACTTGTGCGCAATTGAGTTGTTGCGGAACAGCGGGACTTTCTCCCGTTGGTAGCGACAATGCACCAGAAGCGAACACGTTTGCAGTTTTGTAATTAAACAATTACTTAATTATGCATAATGCGCAGAGATACTGCACTCGCGCAACGGAAACAGGACCAGAAACCATAGAGCCAAACTCACTCACGCCAATGGTATCATACATCTTTCCAAGACTCGTTCCAGTCCAGTTCGAGACTTGGGACTGCTGGCGGAATCGATGTTACAGTTGTTGCGATGTGTGTTTGGGTCGTGCATCTTGGCTACCGTTGGAACAACTCAATCGCTAATAAAGACATCCGTGAAGTGGTCGATACGTTCGTTGGAAACTTTTGTTCGAGGGCGCTCTTACAACGGTTTAATTGAGTCTCCTCTCACACTTCGCCAGGCGTCGCTTCTGGCTTGTGGAATGCTTCCCGGCCTGTTGACTACTGGATTAGCTCCGACGCAGCCTCCACGATCGACCGAGTGCCGTGACATTAGGCTCCAAATTCAGTTGTTCTTGTAGCCGCTGATCCTCACCCGGTGATCCCGAGATAAAAGGTCCGACCGTTCATTTGCATAAAAGAGTCAGTAGGCTTCTTCGTGGTCCGAGTACATCACGACCATGTTAAGCGCTCTGAAAGCCTTTCCACGTACCGGAGCGCTGATCCCTGCTCTGTGGCCGACCGGGAGTCTCGGAGAGCTGGTTGTGTGGAGAAAATTAATTGAAACCAAATCTATTTCCAACAAGCATTCCGATGGCTCAGAAGGCTCGTGAGGAAGTCTATGGGTTTGTTGTTTGGATCGTTTGGAGCGTTGAAATTGGCGGTTGCGATCGTCGCGACGAGATTTACGAGGGTCACAGAAGCTAAGAAGTTGGGAGAACAGAGCATGTGAGGAAGCTCTAAATTAGTGTCATTTGTCGGGTTTTCGGAGCTTGTTGTTCTTCCTGGTCGGAGACGCCAGCCAGTTGGGTGATCGTTTTAGAGCTAATAAATATTAATTTGAAAGATAAATTGATCACGACTTTGGCCGGTGGTCGGTGATGGGCGAACAGCAAGGGAAACCAAAAGCTCATTCTGGCTAATCAGCCTTGCCGTCGCCGGCTAACCAGAAGCAGTGCCGGAAGAGCTAACTGGCCAGAATATCCGATAATGTTCTCGGTTGCGTTCATTACCGAAAATGAGTCAGGGCTTTTGTTGTGAAGTTATGATTCTTTTGTTCTGGATCAGTTCGGTAATTCCCATGTTTGTGCTCATCTTGCGCAGGTCGGCGGGTTTGGGATGGGTCCGGGTTGCTTTGTGCGTGTCTTCTTCGTTTGTGAATGGGACGCGTGCCAAGAAAGAGCTCATTCTAAGCAAATAATCAAACGTAGCTCTAAATCAGTTTGCGGTCAGAAAGTGAGGAAGGAAATTGGAAAAACGTGATCATCTTGCAATTGTTTCGTGGCCTGGTTATTCTTGCTATTCGTATTTCACTTGTGTCTTGCTCTTTCATTCGACTGCTTTGAATCTGACCTTGAGAGTAAAAATGAGCTTCTTATATTAGACACCGCGACTACCTTCGTATTAGATAAAGATTTTAAGTCAAAACGACGAAAAGAAACATGAAAAACGTCTAAAACAAGAGTAAAAGATATTCGTACAGTCGCTGTAGAACAAATAGCTCAATTCGGATGATGAACGCGTTGCCACGCTGGTGGAGCCTCCGATACAGTAGTACGTCTTGTATCGTATTTCAACTAGATGCTAGAATCTGATTGCGATCCCAGCATGGTTCTATACCAAGGCGTTTGACCCATGGCTAGCGTGCTTTGAGAATGATATCTACTCCAAGAATGGCGTCTCCCATGGCTCCGGAACAAATTGAAGTTTATGTGCGTCTAAAATCTATCTCCCGCTGACCTCTGGACACGCCAGCACAACGCAAGAAGCTTGAAAAAACTCTTGAAGAACCCAAGACATAAACAACCGTCGACCGTTTGGAGAGATCGATGAGCGATGCCGTGCTTTATTGGAGTCATTTTTATGGCAATCCGTTATTTTACTGCCGAAAGTCGATGGACCGAATATGTCTATCGTCGGTACGTATCTTATTGCTCCCACCCGGGAGTTTCCCCTGAGAGTATCTCATTTAATGATGATCGTTCGTGCAGGATGCTATCGATCTTTATGGTTATTCTGGATAATCGGAAGGATCGACTGGTGATGGGGTGGATCAGTGCGAGTAGTTTGTTTCGGAAATTAATAGGAGCCGAGTCTCTTCTGATTCGTTTCCTATTCCACCGAAAATCTGATAATAAACGTATAAATCAATAAACCATCGGTTCGGCGGTGGTGCCAATGGCCGCCAGAACGCAGGAAGCGAAACTAGTTTTCCTACTCTCCACTCCGGTTGTCTGTCTGCATACGAGAGCGGGATTACCTGCACGAGTAGATTCGTTCCCAACGCAATAGTCGAACCTCAACGCAAAAAATGGCATAGCAAAGTGTCTCTCATATTCATAAATCAAATGCGATAATTGTGCATAAATTGTCAAACACACAATTTGTTTTCCTCCATCAGGTTGATCGTGTCGCGTGGAATTGGGCGAGGCATCGCGATTGGCGGTGTGGCTTGGTGGGTTGTTGGTGTTGTGTGTGCTAGAATAAATCACCGAGAAGCTGGAATGTAGACGAGTGGGAGCTTGGAATGGACTGATAAATCAGAGAACAATCTGCAGTGACAATTCTTTCACTTGACAGCAACGCTATTTGCGATCGTTGAGAAATGAACCCAGAACATCTTGGTGTGTTATGAACGGTGAACTGGTTTTGCATGAGTTGGATGATGACAGAACATGATTTTCATTGGTTGAATGAGTAGATTAACGTTCCGTTGGCTCTAAAGCATCATGGATCAACGGTACCTCACATGGAGTACATAGTAGTGGTAAAGACAGATAAAGAGAGGGTCCCTTGAAGACAAGTTCCTATTAAAAATACCTCCAGAAATTTCTTGTAAGCCCTTAAATTCTCATGCGTTTGTTCTACGAAGAGTAGTCCCAACATATTTTCAAAGGGGAATTTTCCATTATGCGCTACATCAACCCATGGATCAAAAGCATTTTTCCTTCATAATAATCGGCGAGAATGAAGGGATCAGTAATCATCTCCGACACATTTTTGGGCCGATGATGGCATTTATTCAAGGTCTTGTAGGGAAGAAATTCGGCCATCGATCGTTTTTATGGCATGCATCATCCCATTGGAAGGGTTTGTTGACTTCCCGGGAATCGGTAATGTCTTTCGCATGCCCTCGGCCGCCTTTCGAGCGACGATCGGTAGAACAGCGAAATTGCAAATTATGATCATCAATTCGGTATCACTTTCCTCGATCTTTTTTCTTCCTGTTCCCGAGAGTGGCGATCGCGCGTCTGCTGATACGAGGCGCTGGTTCAGCGTCGTCATCGGGGCATCTTCCGCGACAACGACAAGTAGCGCGAAGCGGAAATTTATTTTATCTCCTCATATATATTCATAAACATTTCTGCAATCTTTGGCCCGGGCAGTAATGGCGATTGGAACGATCGATCGACGGGCGATCGCTTGGGAAAGCGACTGCTCGTACCCGTGGCCGGCAGGTGGGCATCGAAATATATTATCCAACATTTGTAATTTCGATCTGTATCGATCGGGAATCATGAATGGTCTGGCGGGCTTTTCCTCGTTCACCTCGCTGTGTCCACTTAGATATGTATCGCCTAAGGGTGAACGGAGGCGATCAGTGAGGAGTTCTTGGACCGGGGACGACGGATGTTTACACTCGTTAAGCGTCTTTTTACGTTTTTGGTGTGGGGAGATCGATGGAGTGGGGAGTTGGTGCGTGGCCATGTAAAGTGACAATAGTTTAACGCGTTAAAAAAAGAAGAGAAGGAGAACCATATAGCCTCCCTCAATGTGCGGAATGCTCGGTGTAAGTGTCGGTGGTTACATGGTTGAGTAATTTTTCATAAATCACAAGGGAGGGAACAAGTTACTGGGGTGGCTGTGGCGGATAGTGCACCAGAGTGGAACGAGGCGTATCTAAGGGTAGGGGAAAGCACATTAAAGGGGGCGTTACTGGTCATTAATTAAGGCATTACGAGCTGTCACTAGCGATGCATGATCTTCATCACTTGGGAAGGGTAAATCACGCAGAGTTGAGTGAAAGCGTACACAGGAAATGACCATTTGGCCTCCTTTTGCCACCTCGTTGTCATCTGACATGGTGTTAGAGCGCACAATAACCATATATTCTTCCTTTTCACTACAGATTCGACACCGGTTTGGACTGTACGACGAAATCACCAGCATTAATGGACGAACGGTACGCCACTGCAACTGGATCCGGTTCCTGCGAGTGTCGGAAACGTACGGGCCGCAGGTGAACGTGGTCTGCGCCAAGGTGAAGGGTGAGCCGATCTACGAGATCGTGAAGCCGATCCCGTCGCACCAGGAGCTGGTCGTTACTACCTGCCCGAGGGCCCGGAGGAGCTCTTCTTCATCTCGGGATGCGCAGTCAGCTGTACGCCAACGATGGACTCGATCCTCGAAGGTAAGCAGCGCCCTCTCGCCATTTACGGGGAGTCGCAAAAGAAACAAAGCCCTCGCGAAAGATCATCTCGCGGCCTATCTGAGATAGCATTCATTTCACCCATCACAGTGTGTGTGTGTGTTCAGCTTCCAATGCCACGCACCATACACACATTCAGTCGTTCGGTACTGCAAG
>NW_024428260.1:0-34557 GCF_017562075.2 Anopheles merus | reverse complement strand
CACAAAAGATAGAAGGAAACAGTTAAGCAAACCAAAAAAACACCTCTACTCTACGGTGATAACCGAACACAGTTTAAATGTGTATTATTCTAACTACCCATTTTAAAAGCAACACATTTTGATACATATTCTCTTAGTGTGTGCACACTACTTGGCACTCCTACTTGTTCTGCAATTGAGTTTTTTTTCTTGTAAAATACCGATCAAAGTGCATTTTGCATTTAAAAAAAAGGAAACAATCGCATTCATATATATATACTCTCATAGAAGCAAGTGTTCATCTCTGCAAATCATCGGCAGTTGAAAAAAAGCAACATAACGTACATAATCCTAGTTCAATTCAACCCAAGAGCGTGTGTAAAGCAACCCCTATTCCATCCTTCGGATAGGATTCATTGACAATCACACCGGCGCAGTGGACGTTAGCACATTGCAGAACGCTAACAGCACGACTGCATAAATCTCGTAAAAATATGCATACGTGCATGCAATATAGCAAATTTACACAACTATATAGCTAAGCCGAATGGGGAAGGTGGAGCGACTTTTTTTGTTGTTTGTTGCAAACTGGCCGGGTCGCTATCATGTGCGAATCTCGGGTGCAGAGTGGGTATGGAAAAAAAGCTAAACTTCAGATATACGTGACTGAATTTTGAAACATGGGCATGTGCATGAAGCGGCCGTAGTGCCAGAAGAAGTGGGGTGGGAATAAGCAAAAGCAAGCAAAACGGAACCCTGCCCCGCACTAAGAAGGAACAAATGCCAACAGATTAGCAAGCGCGAACCGTTCGGATAGGAAGAGCAAGTTAAAGCCATAAAACCAGAGTTGAGGAAGTTTGCGTGTGTATGTGAAAAGCAAAAGGAAGAGAAAACTTAGTGTAAGGACACGAAAGCAAACAAGTTACGGATAAGGGAATGAGAACGAGGAGTAAGTACTATACATAAAAAGGTATATATACATATAAATATAATATTTAATTGAATGCATTGAGCGCACGGAGACGGAGCGCGAAAAGCGAAGAGACGAAGTCTAACTGCTGGATCGGTCGTTGTGGAACGTACACATACACACAGAAACACACAACATTTTCATGAAAGCAAGAAAACTTAGGGCATCGAGCTCCTCTGGCGCGAGAAGAGACGGAATGCAGGAATGTGCAACCCTATCAATTCTAAATTGGACGTTCAAGAATCGAAATGCGCGAACGGATAGAAACGCAAAGAAGAAAGCGCGGCGGGCGGGAGAAGGAAAAATGCACGTCGAAGAAAGAAGAAAATCGATAACCAAATTGTACATTTTTTAATAAAAACAAACAGAAAAAATATGCTAAATTAAGAAGGACTTGGTTTTTTAAATAAGTTAAGCTGTAATAATAGATGACAGAAACGAATCTGAATGTTAGCGTCGAAGTGAAACAAAATCAACTGGAGAGGCAATTTCCGTTGGTTTTTTAAAAACTGTTTTCGTTTTATTACTTCCTTTACGGTATGATGTCAATTGGAATGGCCAAATTTATATAAAAAGCGTATTTCGCCTTAATGATTCGCTTTCAACTGTTTTGAATTGAGCTCATTCCGCTGTATTGTAAATCTATTGTATCTTTCTCATAAATTTTTGGCTCAAATATAAACAATCAAATTGTTTTGATTCCGCTATTTGTCCTCTCACTTCCGTTCTACAAACATAAGAGGGTTTTTCAATTAAATTTAACCGTTTTGCTGTTTCTTGTTTCCTTGTTTATGCAACCGTTTGTGGAGGACGTTGCGAAAGAGCATTTTGAGATGAAGTATTATGAATGAAATAATAGGTATTTGAAATTTTTCGATGATTTTAAATCATTTGCTATGTAAAGTAATTCTTCATTGTATGTTGACGAACATCATTTGATGAAATTTACTATGTGGAATCGTCGAAAAATGCTGAGAGCGTGCAAAAAAACAATCCATTTGACAGGAAACAATTCTATACCACTGAGAAATATTATTTCCTTCCAGCATTTGATGTGTGAAATTTCCTGTTTCATCTTTCAATTCCATAATCACTGCCAATAAGAAATCTATTTAATTTTCAGTTCCACAATACCTGTACACACAGCTATTAGTTAGCTTCTGCAACTGTTTGCTATCAATTTTCTTTTCATCTCAGTTCAGTAGCTAAATAGAATGAATATTGACAACGGGAAAAGATAAGAGACGCGGAAGTAGAGATTTACGAAAACAGTTTATCCTTAGGCCTGCACCTGTACGATCGACATGTTCTGAAGGTACGGAATCGTACCCTCGATCTTGGGACTGCAGTGCAGGTATACCTGGCTCGGAAGGCTAGTACTGCCCATCGCTAGCACATTCGTTTTGGCCAGCTGTTCCGATGAAAGAGAGTGCAACAGGTACACGTTGTTTTCCTTCTCATCGACGCTGCGCACAATTCTGTTGGGGAAATCAGGCATTTAGTACACAATGGAACAAATAGGAGCAGATAGTTACTTACCAACACCGAAACAATTGTACTGGTCAGCTGCAAGCTTTTCGCAAAGGTACACCAACGTACCGTTTAGCGCACGCTTCATCATCTCCTTCGAGGTGCAATCTTCGCCCGTGCTTATAATACTCAGATCATCCAAATGAGCCCTGCCAGAGTAAAGGAAAAGCGAGCTGATTAGGTACACGACTCATGTAAGACCAGTGCTGCAAAATGTCACTTTCAATGTCATACAAAAATCTGACTGAAACAAAATCCATGTCAGCGTCACGTACTCAATTGTGATAATCAGAGATGATACTCAACACGATTGGTGTGACCAATACATGCTTCGTGACATTTTTGCGACCATCGCTTGGTCAGTCACTGTGTCATGACTTTTTTTACAGTGATTAGTTCTGCAAAATGTCACTGACATAGTTATGACATACGTGTCAAAATCATGTCAGCGTCACGAGCGCTACTGTGATGATCAGAGGTGAGACTCAAACAGTTGTTGTGACCATCACATGCTTGGAGACATTTTGAGCAACCAACTCTTGGTCAGTCACTTGGTCGCGACATTTTCTGTCGGTGATCATCACGATAGTCATGGGAGATATGCAGTGCGTACGAGTGGTTACAACAAACTGAATGATTATGGTTTCTCGCCTTGTTTGACCTCACAGACAATCAAAGCAGACATAGCGAGAAAGAATGCTCATGTTGCTGCATGGGACCACACGCCAAGAATATTCCAATAATGTCGTGATTATCACCTGACCAAGAGTTGGGTGCAAAACAAAATGTCACCAATCGCGTTGGATTAAGCATTCGCACGACGCGTTCGGCATGTCATGACGCACTTTCATTGAGTATCAGCAATGAACATCAAGCTACCACGGATATGTTCATTGTTTTCGTTACATCTCGTGATGCTCATGACATTTTGCAGCACTTGTGTAAGCCCACACCACGGTACATTGACACTTACATGTGCGGCTTCACGTCGGTGAAAGTTTCGGCCGTATCGCTCAAAATCCTTGCCAGCTGTGCCATCATCGCGATCGTGCGCCGTTTCGGCGGCAAAAAGGAGGTTTTGTTCGGTTCGTACACGACATCGATCGGATGGAAGTGATAGTTGGCCGGTGCCGATTGCAGCTGCACCTCCTCCCTTAGAATGTTAAAGTTGTACCCGTTCACCAGCTCGGCGGTCAGCTGGTTGGCGTAGTTTTCCGGCTTCAAAAAGGGAGTGGACGATTTTTTGACGTTCTTAGGAAACGACAGCTGAATTAGATCGGTCGGCTGCAGCAGGCGCACGATCGCCATCGTCAGCTCCTCGCCGAACCCGACCACATAGCCCATCGTGTTGATAATCCACGGGATCTCTTGCAGTGCCGGATCCTCGTTGCAGTACTGCACCAGCGACCGAACGTTCTGCACGTACACCAGCGGCGAGGAGACGACATTCAAGCTGCCAAACAGCTTGCACTGGCGCGGCTGCACATTGGCAAAGCAGCCCACACCCAGGATCGGTTCCTCCAGCACGCTAACGCTCAACGTTTCCGGCACAAACAGCAGCGGCTGACCAATGTCGAGATCGAGCAGCAGCACCCGGCCAAACTGTTTAATGTACCGGTTGATCAGATACTGGCAGAGGGTGGACTTGCCGGAACTTTTACCCCCCACCACCATCAGCCGACTGTTCGCGCTTACCGGCACCGTATCCCAGACCGGATTCGGCTGAAACTGTGGCACATCACTGCGGGCGGTGGGCTGACTGGGCACGAACATCGCCACCTCCAGCAGGGTTTCCGTCGTACGGAACGGTGAGCTGGTTTGGTTAAGCGTAAGCGCCGTCGGGAACAGATCGAACTCGGGCAGGAGCCTGCACACCATCGGTACGGTGTCGTTCGCATCGAACGAGTCCGCCCGCAGCAGTACCAGCGCACTGTCCACCGGGTTGAACTCGCGCACCAGCTGCTGCATGTCCGCCTCGACGAAGTGGCGGCTAAGCTTGTTCAGGATGCGCTCAAACGTCGCCGTGCTGTACGTGTCCGGGCTGGGGAGCGGCGTCAGATTGAGCGCATTGTAACCGCCGGAAGCAAACACTGTACGCTTCTCGGCCATATCCAACTGGTAGCCGAAAATGTCCACCTTGCCGAACAGTGCCTGCACGGACAGATGACCGTGGATATAGAGCGGAGCCTTCAGCACCACAAGCGACATTCGCAGATCAACTGCATCGTAAAAGGTGTACGTCGTTGGTTTGGGGCTTATCTCCAGCAAGGGTGAACATGATCGGTCACTCTCCGCTCCATCGTCCACGACCTCTGCCTCTTCTTGGACAACATTTTCGCTTTTCCGCTCTTCCTGTTTTTCTCTCTGCTTATCCGTTTGATCGAGGTCGCTTCCCTCCTTCTCCATGCCGTAATCAGCCGGAAGCTCCACTATTTGCGCGTATTTGCCCGACGCATCGAAGTGTACAATGGAATCATCGTCCAGATCGCGAAGAACGGCCGCCCCACGCGGAATATAAACGGTATCGTCACCTTCCGGCGGTTCGTAATCCTCATCATCACTGTCCGTTTCGTACGGCTGGCCGCTGGTAAAACGACTGTAGCTGTTTCTGGGCGAGCGACATTCGTCGGCACTCGATTCATAGTCGTCATCGTAGCTATCGGCCCCGTTCATGTTCCCGTCAAAGCTGTCGCTATCGTATCCCTTTTGGAGGAAGTCATCGTACTCTGATTCATTGGACATATCGTAGATATTGTCATAGAACTCAGTGACCTCTGGATCTTCATCGTCGTCGGTCCAATCGGAGTCATCTTCCTCTGAATCGAACGTGTCATAATCGTCGTCGTCGTCGTCGTCATCCTCATCGTTCTCTTGCGCCCCCGCCGGGGGTTCCTTTCGCTTGAACGCCACCACCTTCTTTGGACCTTCTGTCGCCCGAGAGGCGGTCGGTTTGTCAGTAGGTTCCTCGTCCGAACTGGCCCCATACTCCAGACTACAATCGTTGTTCTCCACCACCCACCCTCCCGGGCTCACGTTTTGTGCGGTCGCTTTCTTTGCCCGTTTCTTCGGTTTTTTGCTCTGAGACCCTTTTTTCTGTTTCGCTTCCGGCTGTTCGTCGAAAAACTGTTCAATGTAGTCGTCCTCATCGCTGTCAGTGTTAGAGTCGCTCTTGGCATCATCTTCCATACCAACGCACTGCAGGACTGGCACTTTGTGCGGTACCGGATCCTCGCCAGACGGTTTGCCACCAGAATGTGCCGCTTTGAGGAAAACTTTCGCGCCTGAAGCAACCTTTCCGGCAATGTTTTTCTTCTTAGATGAATCGTTGACGGTTATGCTTTTGCTACATTTTTCATTGGTGTTGCGGGTGTCGCTGGAATCGCTGTCCAGTTTACGGCTTCGCTTCGCTGGAGAACCATCATCTGCCGACGGATCGCGCTTGGCAGACACGTCTGATGCACTGCCTCCGAGCGAATCATCATCCATCACGTTAGCATTGCGCTTTTTGGCCCGTTTTTTTCGCACGTTTCTTCTCCGCTCGTGCCGTTTCCTTTCCATTTTCCTTCGCGGCCGCGTTATTCGCGTTCGAATTGCCATTCACTGGAGTGGATTTAGACGCAAGACAAGCAACTTTGTTCTGTTTTTTCTTGTTTTCAATCTTTTTTTCCACTTCCTGGATTTGGTAGACTGTTTTAGCTTTTGAGTTGGTAGCCTCCTTTGCCGGCTTCCTCATGCCTGTCTTTACGCCCAGTGCTACCGGCTTAGGTTCCCCATTTGTAGTAGGGGTATATTTTTTACGATTCTTGTTCTTGCTGCCCATTATTCAACAGCGAAGCGACCTGCAAGAAAAAAGAGAGACTCATACGATTAGCAACACCTTCCACACGAGTAGCCGGCATGGGCGATGAAATGATGGAACATTCTAGTACCTGGTTCTAACCTTTCGGTGGGTTCAATTTATCACAAACTGGTTGATAGTGATTGCACGTACGCGCAACGCAGCAAAGAGCACGAAAATTACGATCAGAAATTAACACAAAGTACACAACATTCAGTTTTGGGCACAACTTTTCTGTGCGATGTCCATGAAAGCGGCGTTTCGTGAATAACGTAAATACGAACGTGCTGCACGGTTTTGACAGTTCGATTTGTGGAAACGAGTTCCGTTCAATCGCTCACCTGTCAGCCATATTGATGACACGTTTGACAGCCATTGTACGGTAGGCTTTGCGATTTTATTTCATTGGTAAAATAAAACCAGAGACATATTATTTTTTCTCTTAACATTTTCTTATTCATTTTCTCCATTTTCTTTCTTAATAAACCTTTATTTTCATTATTTTGCCCAATTGCCATCTGTCATGCTGTGATGGCACTTGGCGCCCGACCCAACCTGCCATTCCACATCGTTCGCTTTCCCGTGTCGTTGTTTTGCTCGGTCGGTCGACGACGTTTTTCTTTTCAGGAAAAAAGGTGTGTGTGTAAAATCCAAACATAGAATTTCCCAGTCGCTACTGAAGGTGATAAAACAACTTGCTGCACGGTTTGGGCGGCCTCGATTGAATCGGGCAATACAGAAGTGCAACTGTTTTCATCCCCATTCTGTCCCCCAAAGAAAGGCACACGATCCGCAGTAGTTTTCTTCCCGAACGGTAGGAGTGACCGTGGCAACCAGAGCGCCCAAAACATACCACAAGACTAAGAACCGCCCAGAACCCGATCGTTCCCACCTTCCCTCTAGTGTCGCGGTTGGGAAAGTGAATGGTTTAGTTTTTCTCCCGTAAATGAATCCCACCCGTTGTGGCAGGGGGAGGGACGGGAAAAGTGCACCGTCATATTCTATTTCGCATTAACCTGCCCTAGGAAGGCATATTATTATTCATAAATCACAGGCACACATACACACAAACATATAGGGCACCTCTTTGGTGGGCGGCCCTTCAATACCTTTCACCCCCTTCCATGCCATGTGCTGAGTGTGCTCTGAGCAACGGCAAGTTTTCCCGGAGTGAAAAAAGCCATTTTCCTGCCCACTAGACCCATTTGGCATGGTCGCGATAGAGCTTCTTTAGCATTCTGTTCTAGCAGCGGATCTTGTTTTATTGGCTCTGTTACCGAAGTTACAGCTGAAAAGTGGTGCCTTCTTTCCCTTTGTATTTATTATTTTTCCTGTTTTCTGTTACTACATCACCACCCCCTCGTTTTTCTCTCTTTCGCTTCAGCAGTGCGGAAAAGCTGAAACCAGACACACACACACACACACATACATACAAACAGATACATTTTACTCACAAAACGCCCATACGCACCGCCGGGAGGAGGCAAGCGGCCAGTCAGCCAGCCAGCCAGACAAACGAACAAACCGAAACCCTTGGCGTGCGACGCAAAGCAGCAAAGGGCAGCGCGCAAATACGTCACCTCATCATCATCATCATCATCTCGATCATCGCTCGGCATCAGCGGCAGCTGTAACTCTGGTCGGACCGTTACATTAAAATAGTGTGTTTTTGTTGCTAGTGAAAAGAGTCGTGCCGCCGCCGCCGTCGTCGTCGTCGTCGTCCAGCCGCAAAAACAAAAAGCACACACCCGCGCGAAGCACTTGAAAACGCGAAGAAGAAGAAGAGAAAAGAGAAAAAAGGTACATCCATTGTGCAGTGTTTTGTTTCATGTGTGGTGTAAGGAGATAAGTAATGTGGTGTCTTTCATGCGTCTCTTCTCCAACTAATTCAGGTATTATTTGTTTTCATCTGTAATCTACTACTGTTTGCATTTCGTTTTAGAGCACCCCCTCCCCTTTCCCTCGTCCCAAAACCCTTGCTTTGTAGCTCCCATCACCAGTGTGTGTGTGTGTGTTGTGTGTCTGGTTACATCTTTCTTCTCAGCGCTCGCAATTGCGCGATGTCTTAATCATCGGATGAAATTCCTTCCCTATCGCATGCCGATGTTGTTAGTTCCCCCGTGTTTCAATCAGCCCACCACCACCCACCCCCCCGATCCCAGTGCTGCAGCTGCAGCTACAGTTTAGATTCCCTCTTTTCTCCTCCCCGGAAAGGAGCGAAACCTGCTTTGTCACCCTTTTCCTGCTTGTTTTGTTTAGTTTCATGTGTGTGTTTTAGAAGCTTAGCACTAGTCTGTGTCTCTGTTAGTTGTGTTTTCTTCGCCTCTAGCTTTCTCTATGCCTGCTTAGATAGGCAACACACTATGCAAACGCCATCCACACACACACACACCGAATGCATTTTGTCTCACCTTCGCAATGATTCCCTTTTTGGGAGCTTAGTGTACAGGTGATAAGTGTGAATTGAAGTGTGTGTGTGTGTGTGTGTGATTTTCTTCAAGTGAGAAGAAACTTAAAAACCCGTAACCAGCAACAACAACAACAACACACACCCTTTTTATCGGTGTTTTCCCTACGAGAACAATGCCGTTCCGGGTTTGCCCGATGATACAAGGGGAAGGGAATCGAAGACGGCCGTCTCATGCGTGTTCCCGTTGTTGTTCGGTTGTGTAGTGCGTTCGAATGTTTCCATAGCAGCCGCCAGCATGGAATACACCACCCACTCGCGAACACGCACCCCACTCCACATTGCACGGGCAAACACACACCAACTAGACAGCATGATTGTGGGTGGGTGCTGGTGGGTGGTGCATTGTGGCGTTATGCTACGTCCATCCTAGAAGAGAAGCGGTACCATATGAATGCGTTTGCGTTGTGCGTCTCACAGAAACGTCCAGCTTTCAACGCGGCCGCATGGGTAGATGGTGAACCTTCCATTTATCTTCGTGGTGCGTGGTGCCTCGTGGAGGATCAGAACGATGAGGCGATGGTGGTTATCCAGTCGGAACTGGATCAAACTCGCTCCAATTGCTTTTGGGAATGGGTTCTCGCGTTCCGCATTGATAGCAACACGCCCGAGACAACCAAGACGAGCGGCGTGTGTAAGTGTATTAGTGATGGGAAAAATGGATTCAGTTTGTTGGAATCGATTCCGGCTAGCTCCGAAGTTTTCTGAATTCGAATCCGGATAGTAGGTCCGGAATCAGTTTCCGAAATCGTCTCTGTAATCGGCTTCGGAATCGGCTTCGGAACCGGAATCGATTCTGGAGTCGAAATCGGCTCCGGAATCGGAATTGACTTCTAAACGGTGTCGGTTTCGACATCTGCATAAGAATAGACGTTTGGGTCCAATGATGTTAGGTATTAATAGCCGCAAAGAATCAAAACTTATTTGTAAACGATACATTCGTATACAGATTCTCGAACTGATTTTGCTTCTGAAACTTCTTATTTAAGAACTGATTATCATTCCGGAATTAAATCCATTTCTGGAGTCAATCTTGATTCTCTAACCGGGGCAAATTGCGCTTTCCAGGTCAATTCCGATTTGAAACCGATTCTGATTCCGGAGCCGATTCCGGAGTCGACTTCGAAATCGGCACCAGAGTCGACATCCAGAACTGGCTCCGGTTTTTACTCCGGAATCGGCCCCAGAGTCAACTCCGGAATTGTGCTAGAGTACGGAATCGGCTCCGGAATCGGAGTCGGTGGTGTTTGTGCTGCTTCTACATATCCGGTACATTTCCAAGACCTCTTGGGGTCCCGCCCCGCGGACATTAATTAGTAGATTGTCAAGCATTGGAGCCAAACTTGACGCTGGGAGTGAAGTTCTGTTTTGTTAAGTTAGACATTTTCGTAAAGTTGTTCCGATTAGTTGAACAATGAATCGAAGTTGGGGAGGGAAAATGTGTTTGCATTGTGTAATTTACAACCTTAGTTACGCAATTTAAATATAATTTCTGTTTTTTTTTTCTGACGCTCATGTAAGGGCTATAATAATTGAATTCATTGCAAATTAAAATTACATATAAACACGAAAAAGTGCATACACACATGAATGCATAGATTTTTATTGGTGAACATGTAACTAATTAGATTTACAAGGTTTTCCAGGGGCTCTCATAGTAGTTCACAGGAAGTGAACTTCATATGATGTAAATTGGACTCTATGGCACCCTATTTGGACAGGCTTCTTAGAATTTCCTATTGGATTTGTCCAATAAGTGTACTATAGAGTCCAATTTCCATTACATTAACCCTTTCACGACCAAGGGAAATATTTTTCTCTTGAACAAAACTCGTTATTGGGAGTTAAATTGTTATTTATTGATATTTTGTTGACATTACGTCAAAATAAAACATATGTCGATGATGGTAAATATATCTCTGAACGAATACAAAATAAAACAACTTATTCGTAGGATTCTCTTACTTTATATTAACTAAGGAATTGTAATGTTATGGTCGCGAAAGAGTTAAGTTCATTTCACGGAAGAAAGAGTCAACAAAGTGTCCCATAGCTATGAGAACTCCTGCAAAACCCTGTAATAATGGTCATTTAGTCTTTAGAACTATCCTATTAGAAACAAGTTTTATCATCATATTATTGTTTTGGTCTTGTCAGCAAATATCTCAAATGCAAAAATGTTCTTCGAACGGACATTTTACTTTAGGGTTAATAATAGCTATTTAATCAATGGAAAAGACAAAGGGTTGTTGTACATAATTATGGTATTTTTTTCTGAAATGATGATTTTGTTGTCACGTTTTTTTTCTCTGAACATTATTTTGAAAATCTATTCGTACACCTATACGCTATAGGTTACCTGTACTTATTTAAAATCTGTATTTTAAAACCACTCCAAAGCATGATGCAAGATGTCGAGTCTAATTCTAGATGCCTGATAACATGTACACACACCATTGCTGTTATTCATGCTTTTTTTCGTCTGTGAAATTGTTAAGTGTCCTTCACAATGCGTTTGTTGGCAGTAACAACACCTCCACTTCGCTGTATTCAACCGTTCATCCATCATCTTGCTATGTGGTGGTTCATTATCTGTATAATTTTTTGTTTGCCGTTGCTGTATGGTAGCTTCCTATCTGAAAATGGTATTTAGACAACAAAACACACACACTCATGGTTCTGATTAGGGAGACAATTTATAGTTCCCGAAGTTAGGGCTTTTGACAGTTTCATCCCTTTGAAGAAAACAGAAGCATATAAATATGATCTTTAATATGATTGGAATAGATATAAATGTGTTAAAAAGAAGAAAGGGATAGGGACATAATTAGATTTTGCTTGTTTTTAAACCCTATCAGGGAAATTATACTCAGTTTTCAATGCTCGCTCTCGTTATGTGATAATCTCCTAATAACAACAACTATGTTCTTCCTCCACTGTATTTTCTGGTCGAAAGATGTGATAACAGATCATCATTATTATGCCTTTTCGTAGAACTGCCAACCTAAGACAACTGATGATGGATGAATGGTTTTATATAAAAACAAAGTTTCCCTCTATCCAATCGCGTCACGCTGGGAATGAAAATGAAAGGAACATATTTTTGCCGGCGAATGTCCAACGGAACATTTGAATTCGTTCGTTAAACAGCTGTGTAGTGGTTTCGTTAAGAGAGAAAAACTGGACGAAACCCTAACGTCACCAACCTCGGGTTCCGCCGGGTCCGTTGTGTGTGCGTATGTGTACGAGCGCATACCGTACGTGTGTGTGCGCGTATTGGTGAAGCAGCAACAGCGCCTACTTTTTAGCTTCGAGAAAAAGCTCCACTCCCCGTGTTTGTCCAGTCTCGTCGTCGTCTTCGTCGTGTGTCAGTCGTCATCGTCAGTTTTAGTGTGTGGTGCTTACGTGAAAAGAAGCAAACTCTCCTCCTTCCAACTAAAGAAAGGGTGCAACGAGTGAGTCAATTTTGTTCCTTGCGCGTGCAAATTTTGCCATCATCTCCGTTGTAGGTGAAGCACATACGGTACGACGAGTTTTCTGGTGTGTGATGCCGTGGCATTAGCTCTGCAACCCAGGGGCCGTGTGCGTGTCCCTCCCTCTATCGGTTTCGGTGGTTTGCTCTTGCTGGTTAGACCTTGAAGACAGCGGCGGCGGCCGACTTCCCCCTATCTCCTGTTGCCAGTTTCCCATTTGGAATTGGACACAAAACCCCCGGGCAAAGAGGGACCATTTTTCCCCCAACCAACAACCGAGCAGCCGTAGCAGAGCACACACACCTCAAGCACACACGCACAGTCGGTTTTCCGAGAAGCGCAACAGCGAAAAAGATTTTAATCTTAGCTTACTCATCTACTACCACACTTTTACCATCTCTTGCTAATTCGTCTGTGAACGTTTCTTCTTTCTTTCTTTCTTTTTCATGGAAATCATCATCTTGCTGCTGCTGCTGCTGCTGCTACTTCCTCTCTCTTGCTCTGTGCGCGCCCCAACGCTCATCGATATGTGGTGTGTGCTGAAAATAAATCATCCCCGAACGCCGCGGATCATTGCCGTGTCTCGTCTGCCTTTGACCGCCGCTCCCTGTCGGCCGCCCTTCTTGACACACCCTTGCTGCGTGCGCGCTCGCCCGTCCACGGATGTTCCGCACCGATCGGGACGCAAACGGTGACCGACGGCGATCTGCAATGGGACCTTGCTGGACATCGCGGAAAATCACCGGATGTGTCGTTCTTCACCACCACCGTCATCATCATCGTCGCCTTCGCTTTGTGTGCACGAAAAAAAAACGTAACTTGCGGAATCGTTGGGGGGTGATGTGATGCCGATATTTCTTGCGCTCTGTGCATCCCTTTTCTTGACCCGCCGTCTCACCCGATCGCGAACGGGTCATCTTGGGCTCCTGTTACCGTATGTGTATGTGTGTGCGTACGTGGTGATCGTGTGCGCTTGTGTGTATGTGTGTGCATAACGTTCGTCCTGTGTGCGCGCGCTTTTACGCTGGTGATTGTACAAAAAACGTGTGTATGTGTGTGAAAACGGTCCACAAAAAAAAATTGTCTCATTATTCACATTCTTGTGAATACGACGCAATGGAAATCTACATAAAAAATACGGAAACATTATGCAAAATTAATGCTGCATGCAAAAAAAAACAAATGAAAAATTAACCGTCTCTCAATGGCCACACGACGGTGCGACACGAACGCGCGCCCGCGACATTCCGCGATCGCCATGATGATTGTCTCAAAATTCCACCGATGACGATATCGCTCCCTTCTTGCGCTCGCGTATGTGTGTGTGATGCTTCCGGTGCCATTGTGTGTATGGTGTACGCGTTTACGCCTATGGAAATTTTGAAATGCTACACTTGAACGGTGTATCTGTGTGTGTGTTGTGTGTGTGTGCGCGCGCGTGTGCGGCAAACGCCTTGTTGCCCGTCCTGTGTATTGGTCCGGTCGTGTGCGCGTTGTGTGCGTGTGGTTGGTTTCTTTGGTGTGGAAATTCGTCCCCTCCGGTCCGATAATCTTAATGAAACAACGACGCAACAATCTTTTTTTCTCTTTAAAACCATCATCCCATCGCGACACCATCATCTACGACCGTGTGCGTAAAACTGTGCGCCGTGCGGTTGTGTGTGATTGTGTGCGTGTGCGCGCGCCCTTCGTCAAACGGTTGCTTCGCTTGTAACGTCCGTGCCGTGTCTGTCTCGCTCTATCTCTGCTGCTCCCATCATACGCACGCATACACACTCAAACCCGTTGGCTCATCGTCGACGACGTCGACGCGCTCCCGCTCTGTTTGCCCGTGTTTTCTCTTTCCTTTGGGTGCGGATTTCGCTGCGTTTCGAACGTGTGTACTTCTTGCTTGGAATATTTTCGCGTCTTCCAACGACCCGCGTCCGGATTTGTGTTGGTGGTGGTGCTGGTGATACCCTTCTACCGTCGTCCGGGGGCTATCTCTTGCGTGGCGTATCATCGTCATCGTCGACATCGTTCCTGCCGCTGGTCTGGTGCTGTCCGGTGTG
The DNA here is from genome assembly GCF_017562075.2 of Anopheles merus. Taxonomy (NCBI): domain Eukaryota; kingdom Metazoa; phylum Arthropoda; class Insecta; order Diptera; family Culicidae; genus Anopheles; species Anopheles merus. The sequence goes on along the minus strand of NW_024428260.1, from coordinate 20,249 downwards.
TCCGTAAATCGTCTTTATTCCCGGCAACGGTTGCCGCCCGACGCGTGTGTTGGCGAATGGGTGAAATCAAATTTGTGTGACATCCACCAACACGCCACCATTGTGCCAACAACAAACACTGGCCGGAACCGCGTCCCGCAATTTGGACACATACGCACGTACACACCCGCAAACAACCAACAGAACCAATGGCTGCTATAAGGAAAAAGCTTGTGATCGTCGGCGATGGTGCCTGCGGTAAAACCTGTCTGCTGATCGTCTTCAGCAAGGATCAGTTCCCGGAGGTGTACGTGCCGACCGTGTTCGAAAACTACGTGGCCGACATCGAAGTCGACGGCAAGCAGGTGAGTCATACTACCCCAATTCCACCACCTACCTTCTGTGTTTGCTCCTTTCGTTGTTCGATACCCCCTTCAGCACGGACGGCGGGGGCTCATGTGATCGTTAGCAGCGGTGGGGGTCAGCTCGGGGAGTCTTAATGGGAACGATTTATCAGCTTTATTGTTGTGTGAGGTTCTCACACACTGCCACAGCTAAATTAATTGCTGTAAATTCAAGCTTTTCGTTCGTTTTTGGGGAAACGAAACTGCACAACAGCTCGCTCCGATGTGGCTGAATTGTAGAAATCAAGGAGCTAATTTTTGATTATCTTGCAGCGAATGTTGGATTGGTTATCTACAGGGTGGGACAGGATGAATCTGAAGTACTTTTCTATTAATTATGCCCTGAACTTGCATGTAATGCTTATTTGTTGCGTCAGTTGACCACAGTTTATTGCATAAAACAGTTCTTACACGATCTTTGTACAAAATGTACTCCAGCTACCGGATAGTGTTAATATTGTATCGCTCAATAGCGTTTATTGGCCTGTAAGTCTCGTGGTACAGTCGTCAACGTGAACTACTCAGTAACATTCCTGTCATGGGTTCTAGCCTAGAATGGACCGTCCCCCCGCAGCAAGGATGGGCTATTCAGCTGCGTGGTTGATGAATTAAGTCTCAAAAGCCTGTATAGGCCGGCATATGTCCGCGTTAGGACATTATGCCAAATACAAGAAGGAGAAGTATCAAACCAATCGATTTATTTTGGAATTGGTACTCAAAATCGATTTTTATTATATATAAACCTTTTAGTAAACCTAAAGTTTCAATGGTTTTGGCCAACGTCTCTATGCGAATCTAAAAGCTGCCCAACACCATGGATGCATCGTTACATTTAATATGTCGTTTTTAAGTTACTTCGTTTATCCGTTTCACTGTTCGATTTGGGCATAAATTTAAACAAAACTGCAATACATCAAGACACCAAGTTGTGTGAACTGCTCTGTAGTTATAGAGCGAATTAGAGCCATGAAATGGAACTGTAGATTTCAATGATTTGTTCTAATCCTTCATTTTTATTTGCATAAATTAATATAAACATAACAAAGCGAGAAATGCATTCTTACATAACGGAGCGGTGTAAGAAAAAATAATAATAAATGAATTGAATGCACAATGGAATGTGATACATTTAAAAAAGCTGCAATATATTTACTAAATCAACTACTATTCATTAAATATAAACAATTAATAGCAATATCGCAAATTACTTATGGTAATTCATCATTTAATTTAGCGTTGTGAGGCTGGTTTTATGCAGTATTTGTAGAAAAAGAACAGCGGGGACCATTTATATCCTTTAAACATGAAATTAACCACCAACCATGTTTTATTGCTTACCTTTCTCATAAACCATTCAGTTTTATTTTCCACCAACAATATTGTTATAGGTAGCCCCCCATCAAATAGTGATACTTAACAACAGCATATATTATGTTTCGTTTGCATTAGAAGCAAACGGTTGAAATTATGCAGCTGCAGAGCAGAGTAGGGGGAGGTTACATGATGTTTCCCCCTTTGCTATCCTTCGCCTATGTGCAAATTAAGAAGGCAAACGAACCTGCCACATCATACGCACACACACACACACACACACGCCTCATGTGCACACAGTAGTGGGGACAGCAATATTTCTGTGGGACACAAAACTCCATACGTTCGTTTAAAGTCGCCAGCAGAAGGAGCGGGATAGAAAGAGAGAGAGAGCCGGTGAGAGACGTCCCCATCATTCGTCTTTTCGTTGGAGGCCAAATAAACGCCTAGGAGCGCGGCATTTGGCGAAAGGAAAATGGCGAAAAGGGACGAAAGTTCATCCGCTGCTGTGGTGGCGGTCGTCCCCCGGCCTACCAGTAGTAGAGCAGAAAAGAAAAAGGCAGCAGCAACACAAGACACAAGAGCAGGGTGCGTTTTCGTATAAACAAACACCACTTGGCTGGCTAGCTGGCTGGGTCTGGGCCGGTTGGAACGTCGCACACATACCATGCCATGGGGGGATGGCAAGAACGTCGGTGGACCATGTCGTCGTCGTCCCCCTGGATGAAGTTATCCCCTCAAGGGTGTGTTTTATGCGAGCGTGCGGGGATCAAGAACACGATGGAGTAGCATTTTTGCTTGCCTTTGCTTTTCCTTTGCTGGCCCGAGCGCAGAAAAAGGGCAGAAGAGGAGCGCACACGTTAACATTAACCGCTTTCCGACGATCCAACAACACTCGATCTGCTGTTGCCGCCGGTACGAAGAAGCGCCTGTGTAACATTCATTTCGTTCTAAGAAATGTAAAACTATGTTGCACACACACTCTCTCTCTCTACGCTGGCAAATGTTGGAAAACAGTGTTAAAATATTTTGCTAACTAGGCACGCAGCTACCCGGGATTGAAGTCCGAGGCATTCAAATTGCCCATGCTTAGAACCAATTGATCTTCATAGCTCCTTCCTCTCCTTCGCAGACGCTTTGAAAACATCATCACCCCAACGGGGACGGGGCCATAACTTCTTTCCACCAGCCATCAGCATGCCGCAAAAAGTGTGTACCCCTTTTCCGTCTTACTCCTCGAGACGAGGCACGCGAGAGTGAGAGTTTTATGGAGTTTTTATGATGGAACGGCGTCGGAGCAAGAATAGCACAACGCAGACGACGCGCGCACACCGCGATCCACACATGTCTGTCCACACTTGGCCTCGTTAGCGGGTGCTTGCTTTGGTTGGGGAGGCCCCCATGATGCTAAAGTGCGGAAAAGACTCTCTTCCTGTTTGCTGCTTCGGCCATGCTGGCTGGCTGCATATTCTTCGACGCTCACAAGCTCTGCTGGCTCGTGTGATGATCGCGAAAGGATCATGGAAAGTAGAAGTGTTCTTTTGTGAGGAAGGAACACACTCGAGCACTGGGTTTTGTTAGGAGATTATTAACATTTACAAGGAACCTGTTATTGCTGCATGGTTTGCTGCTGCGGTTTGCAATTCTGGCAGAATTGAAGATAGTTTGCACATCCCGTAGCAGTTTGCAACCAATTTGATTGTTATGTGATCAGCTTTGGTGCATAAAACATGTACTACATTTGATTGTTCTATTAAATTAGGGTTTACAATTGGAACATGGTAGATATATCTTGTTAAATGTTTTCTATTTTATTGTCAATATTTTAATGTTTCATATTTTCGAGCTCTCCGGTCGGGGGAGAGCTACTGGAAGAGTAAAAAGGCTCATCCAAAAAAATACTCAACATCGTGTGTCGCGGCGTTTCCCTTTCCTTTTTTCCGGTCACTCGATGGGGGACGTTGTATTGTAAACCTCATTTTGGTCAAAACTTTTAATGGCGAACGTTTTGTGTTGGTTCTTTTCCTTTTGTTTTGCGCAAGACACGGCGGACGCGTTCCCCTTGTCGAGAGTTAGTTCAACTTACTAATTAAAGTTGTGTACTGTTGTCTTTTCTTGTGCCGTCTGTTTTATCACCATTTCGTTTTTCCTCTGTTTGTGGCCCGTTTCTTTAGCCACATAGTTTCCTGTTCAATTCCGGATTTTTCCTTCCAGTTGTGGCTTTGTTTTATTTCGGTTGATTCCGTGCTGCTCCAATGGTTGAATCAATTTTTTTTTATTGTTGTGATGCAGCAAAAAAAGTTTTTTTTAGTTATCAAATGCTACATATATTTCAAATGCTATATGATGAATACAAAATGTACAAAGCCAGGAAACTAATTAACAAACAATCTCTTACAATATTCTTGCTGTGTTGTGTTTATCAAACAATCGGTTATCCATCAATGACTTTATCAATGCTGCATAAACAACGATTTCATAACAAAAAGTTCGTTCATTAGTCTTAATTGCAAAACGGACTGAGGCATGCATTCTAATTTCGACTTAAATTGCTCATCAATTTTAAAGCTCTATTTGGAATGGCTTCCGTTCTATTTTTTGTGCCGTGATGATGAATCGTCTGGAATGGAATGTCCGTGCGTGGATTGCTTTTTGTTATTGTTGTTCTTGGCAGCTGGCCAAGAGATTGAACGGATTTGATGGCTTTGATATGCTCGCACAAATTTACTTCAGAAATCATCCCTCCACCATTTTACACTGTAGCTGTTTGCTTTGTATATCGCGATTTTGCGATGAACATTTTTGTACGTATTATATACCGGCATATAATATTCCACGATTTTTTCCGTGACGAAACATAATTTATAAAATGCGCAACAGCCGGCCAATTCATCGATCATCATGTAGCCGTGTGGTGTGCATACCTTCCAAAAGCATACCACCGTGTAGCTAAACCGACACAAACACACGCAAAAGGAGCACACCAACCGACCGACACATGCCTACCGGACACCATCTCTCCCGATGGCCATTTTATCCCAAATGCACAAACAACGACCACAAGCGGCTGCTGCTGCTGCGGCTCTGGACCGCACGCGCGCGCACACCCGTTTTGCGCTCGCTCATGGTCAATATTTATATGATTGAAACGCAAAATTTCAAACTCTCACCACACATTGCTGCATGCATTCCGTTGGTCGAAGGAGGAGATGGGGGTTAGCGGGAGAAATATGGTCGAGAGCGCGCGGTATGTGTGGTTCTTATTTAAATGGTTTGTTGGCTTTGCTTTGCAGCAGCAACGCGTTCTTGTACGATCAGTCACCACCACCATCCACACTGCCCTTTTTCAGACGTCGATTTGCTGCACTCAAAAATCGCGAATACCTGCGAATCCTGTTGCCTGCCGTGTGTGTTGCGTGTTCGCGCGCCAAGTTCCTCTGTGTCAGGCGTCAATCAAAATCTGGTTTTCCAAATCTCCCCGCCACGCGCTGCTTACCCTCCATGGCTCTTTGGCTAGAACTACGCGGGGCCACCATGGTCTTCAGACGTTTCCCCAGCAAAGCCATTCCCCATTCTACTTTGAGCATACATCTCGGCGGCTCCACCAAACGAAATGAGATGAGTGGGGAGTGGAGGACCACATGACACAAAATGCCGTTTTCAGATCATTTGTCTTCTTTAAAAATACGCTACAAACGGTGCTATGAAATATTTCATAATTTAGATTTAGATTTCTTTCTAAAATTTGAAGATTTATTATAAAATTTTACACTACTTTCCGGTTCGTTCAGTTCAATGTGAACAGTATTATTCAAAACTTCCAAGATGTTTTTCAACAGCTGTCATTATTTGTGACAGCTGGGCTGTTGAAAAAAACCTCTTGCAATTGTTGAATAATGACGTTCACATTAGAAACTGATCCGGAAAACAGTGTAATAAGCAAACTGAGTCAGTTTCATTCAGTGTTTTATGAATTGCAAAACCATTTTTAAGTAAAACACATTAAAAAATGCAACTAAAAAGAACACCACAAAAGGTCTCTTTACTTGAGAATAGTAGTCAAGTAAAATATTTGGAGCTTTTTTTTCAAACCTTTCACTGCAAGCAATAGACGGGGAAGGTTTGCTCTCCTCATGTTGCAAATTGTTGAAATTCCTATGCCATTAGGTCACCGCGATTTCTTTATAAGGGAGCCTTACGACGCGGAAACGATCGTTTGCTTTTTTGCTTCCCTTTATTTTACCTCTTTTCAACTCTTCTCGACATTCACATTATACTGTTAGCAATATCGAGAAGCGGTAACAACTCAGGTAGAGGGAGTATCACTTTCGATGATCATTATTTCCCATAAAGAGACTGACCTTTTAACGATCAAGCTATGCAGTGGTAGTAGCTAGCAAACATCGTCGGATAATTGGAGCTTTTTTGGAGCTTCATCAAATTTCTCTCTCAGCTGTTTTCTTTGTTATTATTACTACCGCTGCTTTTGTTTTGATTCCTAAACGCGCGCCTCGGCGTAGAACCTGAAAATTGATCCAATGTCTCATTAGTTTAGCAAGAAGCGCAAGCCAGCCAGCAGCAAACGATGATTGTTCGGGAAGGAATTAAGAAGCTTGCTACCCTTTGGGACCCGGTCAGTGGTACGCGAAATCTCAATCACTTCAGAAGAGCATTAAATAATCGCTCGCTGCCCGTTCGCTGTGACCACCACCCTAAGCACACACGTGGAGCATATTCTTTTCTGCGCGTTGTGTTGGATTGGTGCGGCTTTTGCTAATATGATTTGCTTCCATTTTATAGATGGTCGGTCTTTCTCACGTGTACTATTTTTAGCCTGACTCTGACGAACCTGTGGTGTTTCCGTTGAGAGACGCGGAGGATGGCAGCCCCTGGAGCAGCAGCAGAGCATGTCTGTCAATTCTCCATGACGTTGTTGCTGAATGTTCCATTTTTGATTCAGGAGTTTCGGATGATTCGAACCGAACCTTCTATCCATTCGAACATTCTGTATTCTGGCTGGAATGTTTTTGGACACTATCCGGCGTCGGGATGTACGCGTGTTAACCCTTTTATGGACGTTGCTAAAAGGGATCAATCGAAGCGAAGGTTGTGAAAGGTGAATGCCACAGGGCGGCACCGTAAGGATTTACCATATTTCTATTTCTGGGACTGTATTAAAATAAATCGTCCTCCTAATAATAGAAAAAGAGAGAAAGGATACGTGGACTTGAAAATTGCAACATTTTGCGAACCCTTTGCGAATGTTCTCGAAAAGGTAGAATAGTAGGTACTTCACACAAACACACACTCACGCAAGATATATTAATCATATATTAGAGTTTAAAAAAAGTGCTTTTGAAGATTGAATCATGTACACAAAGTACTCACATAGCTCATTTACAATATACGATCGTATCCAGTTGCCCTTTCGGCTCTCTTAGTGGGATGTGGTGCTGAAACGGATGATGTCAGCTTTATTTTACGGAGGTTAGAAGATGAGAACTGACCCTGACAGGCGGCGCGCTCTCTACACCTTGCTTCTTTTTTTCGTACGCGTCGAGACGAACGGTCGATGCAAAAGGTGAATAATAAAACTCCCTCCATTTTATAGTTGTTAGGGAAAGCTTCACATATCGCTGCCATCGCCAACCGGATTACATTGTCCGGGTTTGCTTGCTGGATATGCAACGACCGGCGGCGGGCGGGGTGATGCTGTGCTTCAACTCGGATCGATTATTCAGCGGCAATTTACATACACACAGACTGGAATAGTGTGAGAGATTTATATCTATAAGCTGCCGTTGATATGCTTCTCGAGAGCTGTATCAGTTTGATTTGATGGGTGAGAGCTTAGAAAATTAAAAAAAATATATATTATCGTTTTTTAAGGTAATGGAGGTGCTTTTAAAAGCGCTGCTCGTACAGTTCCCATAGCATTAGACTTCTGATAAATTTGAATGATGCTACATAAAATTTTACTCTTAGAATTAGATGTCATTCATCAATATATTTTGAAGTTTCATAATTGTTAGCCAGCTGAGCCACTTTTTTTTGCAAGCTAATTCAAAGAAGATATTTTTCAGGTTGATGTATACATCCTGTTGCACTTGAATTTTATTTATTTTGAACCCGACTACGGCATGCCTTATTATTGCCCTCATTCAGGGTCAATGATGTGTGGTACGCCTTGCTCCACACTTCATCCAACCACGTGTTACAATAGTGGTTGGAGCTCGGAATCGTTCCTATCCGATTTCGTGTTCGGAATCAATTCCGAAGCCGATTCTCATGCTGGAATCGATTCTGATTCCGGTGCCGATACCGGAGTTGACTCCGGAATCGATTCTGGATCCAATTCCGGAGCTGACTTCATAATCGATTCCGGAATTAGAATCGGCTCCGGAATCTGAATCGACCTGGGAATCGTAATTTGCTCTGGTAACGGTATCAGAATTGACTCCATAATTGGAATGAGAATCAGTTCTTGATTTGAAATAATACGTTTCAGAAGCGAAATCAGTCTGGAAATCTCCATGAGAATTGATAGCTTACAGTAAAATGTTGATTCTTTGCGCCTATAAATACGTAGTATCATTGGACCCAAACGTCTATGGTTTTGAAGATGCCGAAACCGATTCTGATTTCGAAGCCAATTCTAATTTCTGAAACCAATTGCGATTCTGAAGCCGATTCCGGACCTACTATCCGAAATCGATTCCGACGAAAACTTCATTTTTCTCATCACTAGTTAGCACTAGTTAGTACAAGAATTCCGCTTTGCACAATGTTTTCTTCATAACATTTTGTTAAATTTATTTTCAAATGAATCGAATATAAGTTGGCTATAACAGAAATATAGAAAACGATATATTTGTCTCAATTGTTTTACTAGTTCATAGAAAGGCGTGGCAAAATTGTATGCTTCAACGTATTGTTCCTGGTGATAACGTTATACACACAAATTCCAGTATTGTTAAAATGCAACCAATAATATTTAAAGTTTAATTATTCTAAAAACAACTCTTAAATATTTATTGTTAGAGAAAATCGTAGCCGGCCCGTTCTTACATTGATTTCTCGGGACCCTACTTCCAACTTCTACCTGATCTGATTCTTCTCTTACGATATTCTCTCTTATCAAGGATTAATATTTAAAAGCCAACTCAGATCATGATTATGAACTAGAGAAACTCCATTATGCATTCTGTCTGCAATTAATTGTACAATTGCTTAATTTGTGTTTCCTTTCACTTGTTTGTCATGTTCATCATGTTCCCCATGTTGCCGTTGTTGTTTTTTCTTCGGTGCATTGTCTGCAAGCTGCAGCAACTCGTTATAACAATTTGCCTTTGCATTGTACTGTTCGGTTGAACAAATGAAATGGAAAACATGCCTTTGGGGGAGGCACTATTGCCGACATCATTGGTTTTGGGGCTCGTCGTCTCTCTTTCACTCGCATTGCCGCAAAGACCCTTATAATACTGTGGCTTAATTTTGCAATGCGATGAGAGGCCCACACCAGACCGAAGCAGTGGGCAGCAGCAGCAGTCAGTAGCAACAGCGAACAGCAGCGCAATATACTAGAAGCCGGAAACAATTCTGCAATTAGTCATTGGTTGGTAAAAAGTTGTATCGCTCTTTCTCCATTGTCTCGGCCCCACGGGTCCTTGGACTATGATGATGATGAGATGGTGACCGCTTGAGGGTGAGAGAGCAATATACAATATATACAATCAACCGAACTTCTCGCCCCCATCGCAGAGCACCCTTTGAAGTGGCAGGGAAAGTCCGCGCATAACATTCCTCATCCTCCTCTCCCCCAAGCTATTGTGCAATGCAGCTCTTCATTCAGGTCATGCATTTTCTTGGAATGGGTACTACTGTCACCGAGGCCGTAGACGCAAGCCCAAGCGCGCGCTAGAGTAACAATCCCGCGGGACAGAGGCGGCAGCTGCTACAGCTAAGGTTTCTGTCCGATTCTAGAAAACTGTCGCTTATGGGGACGACGATTCCCTCCTCCCCATCCTTGGGAATGATAAGAAATCTGGTAGTGGAGGTATAACACAAAAAAAAATCCTCCACTCCCTTCGAATACACCACAGTGTATCATCTCTAACATCAGCGCAACATTGCCACCAATACACAGACACACATGCTGCTCAGACGAATGGTATCTCCTCCTCGTGCCTTCAGCTCATCGTACGCGGATAACGCACGCAAACCTTCCCTTCTTATCGCTACCCAATCCAGAGTCAGAGAGGCGCGCATCCTTTCCCACATCTCTTCAGCCGTCACACTCCAGCTTAGAGCCTCTATGACCACCCGTGCGTTGCCACGTTTTTCTTCCCCCCTCCCCAGCCGAACTCTGTACTGTGCTGTAGTAGGTGTAAGGTGTGAAGAATTTATATCACTGCAGCAGGCGGCGACGGCGACGGCGACGAAGACAACAGCAGCAGCATCGACATTCGCGCTGCGGGTGCGCACACGGACGATTCACTGATAAGAGAAAACTCACCGATAACTTTCGTCGTATCAAACGCACACACACATACAGACACACCACCCTCTAATGTTGTCTCATGGCGGGGGTGGCAGAGGGAAAGCGGCGGGGGGCGGCAGGGTGGTTCACACCAACACATTTGTTTGGTGTGCTGCTCTCGCCTCGCGCCCGGTACTGCTGGTGGTGTGCTTTTCTCTTTTTCCACGTCTCCATTCTATCGTGCAGGGCCTCTCTCTCTCTCCATCCCCATCCCCACACACCTACCACATCCACCTGACGTCTTCTGACCTCTGTTGAGTAGGGCTGATGTGAGGGGGCAGCAGGGAGGAGCTATATTATTGCCAACCCTTCGGCGGAGAGATATCGAATTAGTGGCGAATGAGGGCGAAAGACAAATTCCTCCTCCTGCTCCTCCACCTCCTTTTCGCCGCTCGGTGGTGGTTAGGTCGTCGCGTATATATGGGTTTGGGAAACTTCGAGGCAAAAAAAAACAGTGCTTACTCGCGCCCGGCGTAGCCTACTACTGCCTACCATCACCTGGAGAGAGGAACTATTGGGGTATATCACCTTTTTGTAAGTGTGTATGTATATGCGTGCGTCTGTGTGTGTGTGTGTATGTGATGGTCGAAGTTTTGGTGTCAGAGAAAAGGGCAACCTCGTCTCGCCAGTTTCTTCACCACACTCCGCCGCTCGGTTTTCCGCTGGCTGGTAACTAAAAGTTACCAGGGGGAGCAACTGCTAAAGGTGGGGTAACGCTCCCTCGGCATCGTCAATAACGCTAATTTTGCTTTTCACCTATCACGAGACACACACACACACACCAAGGTTTGGGGAGGAAAGAAAAAGCTAAAAACTTCATTGGATTGTGACAATTTACTTAACGCTCCAAAAACCTCCCGAGAGAGATAGAGAGCAAAAGGCTTCAGAAAAATGGGATCGAAAATTAACTTACCAAGTCGAATTTCGAGAATCTCTCAGATTGGCGGTGTGTTGTCCTTTGCACTTTTTCGTTTTCGTTTGCTAGGGCCTTAACACTATCGCTATTTTTCCTCATCGTGTTACTCTGCTGGTCCCCATAAAAAGGTTGGTTAGGTTCATTCAAATAATCAGAAGAAATCAGCCAATCTTAGGTAGCAAGCGGCTCGGTGTCAAATGCATTTCTTTCCGCTTTCGCTAACACACACACACACACACACACACACACACACACACACACACACACACACACACACACACACACACACACACACCACACACACACACACACACACACACACACACATACACACATATACACATATACACATACACATACACACATACACACACACACACACACACACACACCACACACACACACACACACACACACACACACACACACACACACATCCGTGTTCGATATCTCCTTCGCTGCTCTGCTCAGGTTGCACTTCCATCCAACAATGTTATGATACTTATTTCGTGATCGTCATGATCATCACGACGGCTCCTCCAACCCTCCGGAGTAATCAAACCGCTTTTGAAGGGCTTTGGAATGTGACAGTCCAACAGTTGTGTTTTAAAGCGGAAACAAATATGCAAAAGGGAAGATGATACGTGCGTTGTGACTTTCGCAGCCATTGATTAATAGAAAACAGAGTTTGATACGATAATTGCTCTCAGATGAATTTCCAGTGCTACCCCTTCAGTATCAATAAAAATATAATATTTTATTTTCATCTCTATAATGTGCCGAATTTCCCTTATTAATTTTTTATGACAATCATACATATTACAATCACACAACAGACTTGGAATATAATTCTAATGGTCTTTTTTCTCTCTACTTACTTTTCTATATTTCAGGTTGAGCTGGCACTATGGGATACGGCCGGGCAAGAAGATTACGACAGACTGAGGCCGCTGAGCTACCCAGACACCGATGTTATTCTCATGTGCTTCTCTGTCGATTCACCCGACTCGCTGGAGAACATCCCCGAAAAATGGACCCCTGAGGTAAATATGAGATGTCTTTCAGAACACGCGAAGCTTGAAAAGCTCACAGCAGCTCGTAATTTAAATCCATCCCCAAAGTCAGATGCCACAAAAATAGAGCAGAATTAAATTTAAATTTTCTTGCATGGTTGTTATTTGGCCATTCTCGGCAATTTAGTACGCGCATAGCTGCTCGGTGAGCTTGTTTGCTTTAGCGTGTTTTGTTATCAGTAAACAATTTCCTCTGCGTACGCGGCGAATGAGCAGAGCGGATTCGCCATGACTCACACGCAATCTCAGCAGCTGCGAAGCATGGCGCACGATTCGAGGCGATCATGAGTGAATGAATCATCATTCTATCGGTCTCAAATCAAGCTTGGGGTACTGATGTTTTAGGAAGGAGGAGGGTACACTGTAAACTGGTTTATGTTCAACTTTTGGTGGCATCGCCAAATGAGCATTCGTTCCCGAATGCGTGTATTTAATTAGTTTAAAACTAGTGCAATACGATGTATTACTATGTAGAAAGCGGTAAAACAATATTGATGTTTTTCTTTTTTCTCTTTTTATGTATAGGTAAAACATTTCTGTCCTAATGTACCCATCATCTTAGTCGGCAACAAAAAAGATCTCAGAAATGACCCACACACAATAAAGGTTTGTATATATTCCTGGCAACCTAGCAACTCTCAGCTCCATCCCCTATCACACGTGAACTGTGCGCTAACCGATATCTTTTTTTTTATCTAATCCTCTTCTCGCAAACCCCACAATGTATCCACTCTCCCCACACTCTCGAACACCGATCCACATCCGGCTGTGCTGCAGGAATTGGCTAAAATGAAGCAGGAGCCCGTCAAGCCACAGGAGGGACGTGCGATGGCCGAAAAAATAAATGCTTTCGCTTATTTAGAGTGTTCGGCCAAATCGAAGGAGGGCGTGCGTGAAGTTTTCGAGACTGCTACGAGAGCAGCGTTACAGGTGAAAAAGAAGAAGAAGAGTAAATGTGTTCTGCTCTAAAAGAGCAAAGCCAGCATTGTGCTCCCTATTGCGATGGTGTTTGCGATGGTGGAAAAAAAAACACTACTGAGCCTGTTGAGTAAAGCGAATCGTAAGAGAGGGAGAGCAGACAAGCGACCGAAGAGAGCAGAAAGCGATGCAAACAACGGGAAGCAGCAAGTAGAAGAGCGCAGCATCAGCGTGTGTGTGGTGGAGATGTGGAGGATCGAGAACGGCAGTGGTAGTAGATAGATGGCCCGAGTGGCGCTATAACATTAATCGTTTTGGGAATGGCAAAAGGAAAGTGAAGACGCTAATTCGTAGGTAAAAGCGCCACATCATTACACGCAACAGCAGAAGCCTCAGAGATCGAAGAAAAGAATCCTTTTTTTAGAATGAAAAAGAAACATCTTTCGACCACCTTTCACACAAAGCAGACCAAAAAAGGAGAAAAAATGAAGATAAAAAAAAACAACAAAAGGATAGAACACATACCAATTCAATGCCAGGGATTACAGCCAGGGATTACAAGAAGCCTAGACGGGAGACGGAAAGAGGAGGGAACAGCAGGCAACAGTGAACGTGAACACTAGCTGCGAATAGATCTACTTGGGATGAGTGATGCGCGTCACCTCAGCTCCTTTTTTGTGGTGTGTGAAGAACTACTACTAGAGTTTTCTGCATGCTGGAGAACGTAGCGTAGTCACCGAACGCCTTTTTTAATGTGTGTGTACCTAGCGTAACGCATGCCATGATGATGAAAATGATGATGGAAGAGAATAGAGGATGTGTAAGGCAAAAACGTTTTCACCCGATACCGCCCCCACCCCCGCAAGGGAGGGTTGTTTTGTTATGCAAAAGCAAAAGGAACTGCAGCGTGTTTGCTCTGTTAGGGAATCATTTTACAACAGAACCCAACTAAACACAAAAAAACTTTGTATGCAATGGTGTGTGGACGCAATCAAATCGTCCAACAATCACATGGTGCCGTTGTGTAGTGCACGTATTTTGAAGTGCGGGCCCTATTCGACGGGCCTTGGTTAGAATGTCTGCAGAAGTAGGAAGAGGTCAAGCATCCACATTCGCGCACACCACTGCCCTAGAAAGGTAGTGGAGAAAAGTACGGATAGTTTCTTCAAACGTTCATGTTTCTCATATTTGGTCCCATTTTTCCTGTTTTTATCTACACAACACACACACACCTTCTTAGATACATACATACATGCATATATAAGATGGCATCTACTAGATGTGGTTTTTTTATTATTAACTATTCGGTAAGCGATTAAGTAAATGAGTTGAGTATGCAAAAATCAACAAAAACAACACAAAAAAAACACTTATACGGGATAAAAGCAAAACGTTTCGTAACAAAAACATGAACGACAGAGAAAGCTAGCGCTCATCACAGTCGGAATAGGAGTTTAATTGAAAGGAAGCAAACCACTCCCACACACACACACACAAACCCCTATATATAGAACGTATAATGCAGAAAGGAAGGTTAAGCAGAGATAACACACTCTTATTTTAATAGCCCCAGGAGTGTATGATTCGTTCGTTCGCGATGGCATATTTTTGCTAAAATATCCGAGCAAAAGTTTAAACACACACACACACACACGTCGACAACACCCATCCATGTAGAATGAGATTATGATCAAAAGTACCAAGCCCGGAGAGAAAGGTAAATCAGGCAAATTTAGTTTGACTTGATTTGTAAGCGAGAAGAAGAAAAAAAAACCCTATTGTAACATCTTTGTCGTGTGCATCTTCTCTGCTTTCGATGTTTTAAACAGTCGACCGGGCTTGAATGGAGGCAACATAGCAGACCACCAGAGAAGGATAAAAACCACGCATTACTGTAAACCACGAGCACCTCCTAGCCCCGCGGATCATGAACTCGAAGGCGGCAAAAGGCAGGAAGGAAGTGAATCGGATATTTGGAATCGAATTGTATTCGGTGTGTTTTATATTTAAATCACACTCTCCCTTGTAGCGTAAGTGGGAAAGAATGCGCCCATCGCCGGAAACGCTGCACATTGTTTTGGCAAAGCAGAACTAGCAGGAGAAGTGTTGGTGTGTGTGTGTGTTTTGAAATGGAAAAAAGTCGCGGGATCGCGCCATGGGATCGCGTTGGAATCGTTTAGTAACGATGATGATTGCAAAACAAAACAAAAAAACAAACAGACACAAATTGAAGTGCATATGCAAAATGAAACACGAAGCATGATGAAAACGGATCGGATCTAGGATAGTAATAGGGTAACACAAATTAGCGCGGAAGAGAGATAGCGAGAGAGAGAGAGAAAGAGAAGGAGAGGAAGAGTCAGAATTTTAAAAAAGAAAGCAGAATAATAAATTCTAACCAATGATAAAAATGAAACCAAACACATACAACACAACATCAATCCGATAATCTTCGTATGAAACATAGCGCGGGGGGGTAATACTGGTGATGGTGGTAGAGGTTGGTGGAGGTAAATGTAGTGATGGCCGCGGTAATTGTTGATGAGATTGTTGAACACATGTTATTTTGTAATACGGAGGAGAAATGGGAAACAACTGTGTCCAACCGTAAACTGTACCACAACTTCTCCATGTGGACGGATGTCTACAGTGTTCTCAAGGATCATATCATATCCCGGATCAGTTTTGCATGCGTTGAATGGATGTGTTGTTTTGTAATGCGAGTTCCCCGAGAGGTGTCATTGCGTCGGAGCCTTCTGCTGACAAGGAAACAGTGAACAGGTGAGTAAAAGTTGTAAGTAGCCCCGTGCACGTACAGAACGCAACATACTGATCGACTTCGTATTATGTTTACTGTTTTTTTATTTTCTTTTTAGAAGCGAAACGCCTTGTATTTCAACAAAATGCTGTGAAAGAACTGCATTGTTTGGTCGTTAAGGTTATGCGACAAAGCCCTCGGACGATACGAATAGTGAGATATGCTGAAGTAAAACAACGTACGCTCTAACCAATCCCAAAAGCAGGGATGTTATGCACAAAGATGCATATGCACTCCATGTGTGTATGTGTCGGTGAATTAAGTCACGTGCGAACGATCGGATTGATCATGCTCTGAACCCCTTCCCCCCTGTGTACGGGTAGTGTGTGTGATTGTTTGGTGGCATCTGTTTGTTGTGTTGTTCATGTGAGTGTACATGTGGCTGAATCTTCTTGGTATGTTCGTAACACTTTGGGACCGTTCGTGATGTTTACATGTGAGGAAATTTGCGAGTTGTATGCATATGGAGAGTCCCTCCGCACCCTATCTACGGGTAGCACACAATATCCCCCGTCATTGGATAGAAAAAGGCAGGCTAGTAATCATGTCGAAGGCATTGGGTGTGTCACGAGGTCCATCTCTTGCAATGTATGGGTATGTTTTTTTTAATTCTCGTGTCAGTCGATCTGATGGTGATCTACTTTGTGTAGCTTTTCTTGAGACAGCGAAGGAAGCTTAGGGTAGAGAACAAGAAGAGAGAGAGCGCGCAGCAAGAGCAAAAATCGTTCTCAGCAACGTGTTTTTGTAGGAAGTAAGCTCCTACCTACACTAACAACAACAAAAATCGGGTATTTTAGCATCTATTATTAAGTAGTGCATACATTTAGGTGCATTTGTCACAAATGCCGTCATTTGTAATACAACCACTTGCTGTTTATTACCATTTGGTGTGTGTGTGTGTTTGTGTTGTGTGCCCATAGCGTGAAGTGTGTTCCGCCTAACTGTTTCACCTTTCGAATTGGGGCAAATTGGCAAACACTGTATGGTGCCATGGCGTGGCTGGTCGTCTCTGTTTATGTTTTAAGTTTTTGATGCTAGAGTAAATATGTGCATGCTCGTACGTCATTTACCATTAACCCGTGGTAGTGTAGCACAACAGACACCTAGAAGTAACGTTAACCAACCGAAAATCTGTGTACGATACGGATCCTACAAGTGTTCCATCCCGGCATTCATTGTGCAGAGGCAGGCAGAGGCCTGGGCAATAGAATACACTCACAAATATGAAACAACCCTCCCCACCAAACGGTTTTACAATTTCGACGCATATGCCCCCCTCCCCTGAACGCGGGGCAGGATAAGACAGCTTAAACCCACGTCCGGCGTACGGTAAAAATCTCTTTTGAATCATTTTGTTTGAAGCGTATATTGGATGGATAAGCGCCGTCGCACTCTGTAGCCAATCCCATTATTTGGGAGGACAGGTGGAGAAAGGTTTATAGTAGTAGCACGTCGTTTGGACTGAACCACGCAGTCGCTGACGTATACTGATAAACATACACACAAGTGGTGAGCCACTCCTAGAAACTATTATTGAATTACCATTGTTTCTATTTCTACTATTACTACTACTACTACTACTAATCCAAGCCCTATTAACTTACTACTTTTCATATTCGATCTAAAACGGAGTATTCGACGGAGAAGCAGGAGTTGGCATCAGATATACACATACGAACAAATCGATAACGCTTTTTAGATAAAGAGGTAGGCCTTTTACAGAAGCTTTTGAAATTTACCGACACTCGCTCCATCTACTCTCCCGATCGGATGTACATTTGCCCTCACCTGATCGGATGTACAACCTAGCACTCACCACTGTTTTGTTGGACTCTGTATGTTGTGGGGTGTTGTGTGTGTGTGCGTGTACTGACACTCTTGTAATTGATTTTTAAATAACTATGTTACTTTTTTACACTGACGCAAGATAGTTAGGACGAAACTGCTGTAGGGCAGCATAAAAATGCAAAATTGTGCGATTTTATGTTCGATCGATTAGTTAGCAGCGCAGAAAGAACAATTGGTTGATTGAACGTATGATGTTGATTTACCTTCCCTGAATGTTTCATCATTAGCAAATCAAAAGCATAGAGAGCAATTGTTTTTCCTATTTTTACATATTTGTAATGGACATAATGGATCCATTTGTAGCACACAAGCTGTGTTTCTTTTCTTTCTACCGACTGAGTGCTTTTGATTTTGTCCATTTGTGTCCGGTTATCCGCATGACTCGATGGGGGGGTGTGTATTTGCAAATTACTCACAAACACACACAATCTCGTCCCTCGACCATGTTGCATGATGCTGGGTAACTATTAAGATCATAACAAAACGTAAAAAACATGTAAGTGTGTGTCTGCTTTCGAACACACATACACCAATTACACGATTTGGTTTTCACAATTAAGCCTCATTAATAAGAAGGAGCAGAATGCAAGAGAAGAATAAAAACCCCAACAAATTTATCATTCTTTGCTGTATAGTGCTAATAAGATAATTGAAAAATAGTAACAAAAAGAGGAAAAAAATGTATAACAGGCAAATCAAAGATTAGCGCGAACATGTGTGGCATGTGATGATGATAATGGGGGTGGTACGTACATAATATACAAAAAGGTTTACAAAGGCATGAAGGTGCAACCAAACGTGTTTGACGCAGAACAACAAGTTCAAACAGGCACGGTTTGAGTACAACTTCTCCGCTGCTGATACTTTTAGTCACTATCAACGCTCGTATCAATTATACAATACAAAAGCTGATAGAGGGGCGGCAGATTAATGATACAATTTGTTGCTGTCGCGGTGCCCGTATCCACCACTACACGATGCCATTTTTTCTTTGCATTAAGCAGATCCATTTTTGAAACAAAAAAAAAAAACGCGCTCATGCACGTGCTGAAAAGCACATGCATACTGCTAAAATACATTACACATACCCTTGCATACATCTTTATCACTCACGCATGCGAAAGGTGGCACGCAGTGGCCCCCCATACTACATCTCTTAGAAATATCATAGATAAAAATTAACTAATTATTAAACAGAAAAGGTGAAACCAGAAAGGAGGAAGCAAAGAAAAAGAATTTACCGCAATGATGAGCTAGCTAGCTGGTCAACTACAAACACAATCGCAGCCGTATGTGTAATGTGTAAGGTGACACGACGGTGGAAGACAATTTTGTTTTACAAGTGAAATACAAGTGAAAAGAAATCCAACATTCGTAACTGAATTAAAACGCGTACCACAGACAGGAGGGGGGAGTATCAATTCACTCATAGCGCATATACACGTGTTGCCGATTTGAAAAAAAAGAAACGAGACTTAGCAATGGGAAAAAGGCTTCGGATGGATGACGAATGAAGAGAGGAAAAAGGGTCGGATGGTGATGGAAAGAGTAAAGTGTGGTGGTGTTAGATTAGAAGGATTACGAATGAGAAAACGTATAATGTTTCGCAAGAAAGGACACACACACAACCCTACAAGAATAGCAGTTTTACTGTGAAGAAAGCCAAACACAAGATTTGGCACCGAGGAGGAGAAGGGTGTGTGTGTGTGTGTGTGTGTGGGTTTGGTTTGGTTTTGGGACGCTTAGTAAAACTACTATTGCGCTAATATTACTTTTGTGCTGCAAAGCTATTTCACGAGAAGCGTTGTGGTGGGGGTCTGTGTGTGTTGTTGCGCAAAGAGAAAGAAGAAGCATGTATGATTCAGAACACACTGTAAAGAAGATAGTTGGCAAAACACACGAGGTTGGCGACAAACAAACAAAAAAAAAACGGAAATCCCTCGGAAGATGTTTTTAAACTTTATTGATTATGTAAAACGATCGCAGAAAGCAAAAGGATAACGGAAAGTAAGGGGAAATAAAACCTATGTTTTCAAAAAAAAAGAGATAATTCTATTTTGATTTCGTATAACTACAAAGAACAACGTAAAACCAAACGAGAAAAAAAAATTATTTATTTTTATCTAACTGGTATTAAAGGCTGGACGCACGTGGCTGGATCCGTACTCTAGAAAGAAAATACAGTAATACACATCATAAATTGTCAAAATGGGTTTATGTATTTCTTGGTTAAAACCTTTTTATTCGTTGCTGGATATCTCTTGTTGGTTGGTTTTAAGCTTATATATAGAGACTTTTAATATCCTCTTGTTCGGAAACTATTTGTCACAAGTTAGTCCATATCCCATATAGCCAGAATTGCTTAAGCAGCTCATTTTGGCACGCTAAAGATCGCTTCTCTAATTCGCCTTTTGCAGTAGATAAACAGCATCAAAGTTCTATG
>NW_024428259.1:27500-34576 GCF_017562075.2 Anopheles merus | reverse complement strand
ATGGATGTCCATGTGGGTACAAGTTGCCGGGCAGGATAGCCGTGAACCAAAATTGTGTACCGATCAGGGAAAGTACAACACGGAGGGCGCAGCCCGAGCGTACGCGTTCATGATGTCCATGTTGTAACAATCTACATGTACGTACCTAGTTTTGTGTCAAAAGTTGCAATAAAGTGCTTGTATGCTTAAAATGCTTATCTCAACCGGTCACCTTTTGGCCTGCCCTTTTATAGACAGAACCTAGAAAGATACGCCCGAGGGCGGTAGCCCGAGGGCGAACTCGCGATTTTTGTGTTTTTCCATTCGCCGGGACGACGAAATGAGCTCTGTGCACATCGTGCCGAAAACTGTCTTCTCCACCTTTGTTTTTGTCCGTCTGATCATAAAATCACCCTTATTTGTGTACCATTTGGAGTGCGAGCCCAAACGTCCGCGTTAATGTTAATGTTTGTATACTACATGTATGTTCCTAGGATTTGGTAATTGAGTCAAACACACAATTCCCCGACCGTCGCGGACACCATTCTTGGACAGAAGTCCTAGTACGTAGAGTACTTTCTTTAGGTATGTGCCCGTTCGTGACTATCGTTGCGTGCATACGGACACGCTTGGTATGTTTACCATACAAGGTTTACTAGGGAAACCTGCTTGCTCGACCATTGCCCTCCCGTCGCGGACACCATTCTTGGACAGAAGTCCTAGTACGTAGAGTACTTTCCCTAGGTATGTGCCCGTTCGTGACTATCGTTGCGTGCATACGGACACGCTTGGGTATGTTTACCATACAAGGTTTTACTAGGGAAACCAGGAAGGAATTCTAGGCACACGTTTTGTTCCATCCACAGTAACTTTCGTTCTCTTAAGGTAGCTATTAACTTGTTTGCCATGATAAGTAACCTGCTTCCCCGACCGTCGCGGACACCATTCTTGGACAGAAGTCCTAGTACGTAGAGTACTTTCCCTAGGTATGTGCCCGTTCGTGACTATCGTTGCGTGCATACGGACACGCTTGGGTATGTTTACCATACAAGGTTTACTAGGGAAACCAGGAAGGAATTCTAGGCACACGTTTTGTTCCATCCACAGTAACTTTCGTTCTCTTAAGGTAGCTATTTAACTTGTTTGCCATGATAAGCAACCTGCTTCCCCGACCGTCGCGGACACCATTCTTGGACAGAAGTCCTAGTACGTAGAGTACTTTCCCTAGGTATGTGCCCGTTCGTGACTATCGTTGCGTGCATACGGACACGCTTGGGTATGTTTACCATACAGGTTTACTAGGGAAACCTGCTTGCTCGACCATTGCCCTCCCGTCGCGGACACCATTCTTGGACAGAAGTCCTAGTACGTAGAGTACTTTCCCTAGGTATGTGCCCGTTCGTGACTATCGTTGCGTGCATACGGACACGCTTGGGTATGTTTACCATACAAGGTTTACTAGGGAAACCAGGAAGAATTCTAGGCACACGTTTTGTTCCATCCACAGTAACTTTCGTTCTCTTAAGGTAGCTATTAACTTGTTGCCATGATAAGCAACCTGCTTCCCCGACCGTCGCGGACACCATTCTTGGACAGAAGTCCTAGTACGTAGAGTACTTTCCCTAGGTATGTGCCCGTTCGTGACTATCGTTGCGTGCATACGGACACGCTTGGGTATGTTTACCATACAAGGTTTACTAGGGAAACCTGCTTGCTCGACCATTGCCCTCCCGTCGCGGACACCATTCTTGGACAGAAGTCCTAGTACGTAGAGTACTTTCCCTAGGTATGTGCCCGTTCGTGACTATCGTTGCGTGCATACGGACACGCTTGGGTATGTTTACCATACAAGGTTTACTAGGGAAACTGCTTGCTCGACCATTGCCCTCCCGTCGCGGACACCATTCTTGGACAGAAGTCCTAGTACGTAGAGTACTTTCCCTAGGTATGTGCCCGTTCGTGACTATCGTTGCGTGCATACGGACACGCTTGGGTATGTTTACCATACAAGGTTTACTAGGGAAACCTGCTTGCTCGACCATTGCCCTCCCGTCGCGGACACCATTCTTGGACAGAAGTCCTAGTACGTAGAGTACTTTCCCTAGGTATGTGCCCGTTCGTGACTATCGTTGCGTGCATACGGACACGCTTGGGTATGTTTACCATACAAGGTTTACTAGGGAAACCTGCTTGCTCGACCATTGCCCTCCCGTCGCGGACACCATTCTTGGACAGAAGTCCTAGTACGTAGAGTACTTTCCCTAGGTATGTGCCCGTTCGTGACTATCGTTGCGTGCATACGGACACGCTTGGGTATGTTTACCATACAAGGTTTACTAGGGAAACCTGCTTGCTCGACCATTGCCCTCCCGTCGCGGACACCATTCTTGGACAGAAGTCCTAGTACGTAGAGTACTTTCCCTAGGTATGTGCCCGTTCGTGACTATCGTTGCGTGCATACGGACACGCTTGGGTATGTTTACCATACAAGGTTTACTAGGGAAACCTGCTTGCTCGACCATTGCCCTCCCGTCGCGGACACCATTCTTGGACAGAAGTCCTAGTACGTAGAGTACTTTCCCTAGGTATGTGCCCGTTCGTGACTATCGTTGCGTGCATACGGACACGCTTGGGTATGTTTACCATACAAGGTTTACTAGGGAAACCTGCTTGCTCGACCATTGCCCTCCCGTCGCGGACACCATTCTTGGACAGAAGTCCTAGTACGTAGAGTACTTTCCCTAGGTATGTGCCCGTTCGTGACTATCGTTGCGTGCATACGGACACGCTTGGGTATGTTTACCATACAAGGTTTACTAGGGAAACCAGGAAGGAATTCTAGGCACACGTTTTGTTCCATCCACAGTAACTTTCGTTCTCTTAAAGTAGCTATTTAACTTGTTTGCCATGATAAGCAACCTGCTTCCCCGACCGTCGCGGACACCATTCTTGGACAGAAGTCCTAGTACGTAGAGTACTTTCCCTAGGTATGTGCCCGTTCGTGACTATCGTTGCGTGCATACGGACACGCTTGGGTATGTTTACCATACAAGGTTTACTAGGGAAACCTGCTTGCTCGACCATTGCCCTCCCGTCGCGGACACCATTCTTGGACAGAAGTCCTAGTACGTAGAGTACTTTCCCTAGGTATGTGCCCGTTCGTGACTATCGTTGCGTGCATACGGACACGCTTGGGTATGTTTACCATACAAGGTTTACTAGGGAAACCTGCTTGCTCGACCATTGCCCTCCCGTCGCGGACACCATTCTTGGACAGAAGTCCTAGTACGTAGAGTACTTTCCCTAGGTATGTGCCCGTTCGTGACTATCGTTGCGTGCATACGGACACGCTTGGGTATGTTTACCATACAAGGTTTACTAGGGAAACCTGCTTGCTCGACCATTGCCCTCCCGTCGCGGACACCATTCTTGGACAGAAGTCCTAGTACGTAGAGTACTTTCCCTAGGTATGTGCCCGTTCGTGACTATCGTTGCGTGCATACGGACACGCTTGGGTATGTTTACCATACAAGGTTTACTAGGGAAACCTGCTTGCTCGACCATTGCCCTCCCGTCGCGGACACCATTCTTGGACAGAAGTCCTAGTACGTAGAGTACTTTCCCTAGGTATGTGCCCGTTCGTGACTATCGTTGCGTGCATACGGACACGCTTGGGTATGTTTACCATACAAGGTTTACTAGGGAAACCTGCTTGCTCGACCATTGCCCTCCCGTCGCGGACACCATTCTTGGACAGAAGTCCTAGTACGTAGAGTACTTTCCCTAGGTATGTGCCCGTTCGTGACTATCGTTGCGTGCATACGGACACGCTTGGGTATGTTTACCATACAAGGTTTACTAGGGAAACCTGCTTACTCGACCATTGCCCTCCCGTCGCGGACACCATTCTTGGACAGAAGTCCTAGTACGTAGAGTACTTTCCCTAGGTATGTGCCCGTTCGTGACTATCGTTGCGTGCATACGGACACGCTTGGGTATGTTTACCATACAAGGTTTACTAGGGAAACCTGCTTGCTCGACCATTGCCCTCCCGTCGCGGACACCATTCTTGGACAGAAGTCCTAGTACGTAGCGTTCTTTATTGTACTTGATCAGTTTGTATTGCCTTCGCTTTGTTCCATCGACACTTGCTACTGCTCACTAAGGGTTTTGTTTGTGATGTGTACGATAAGCCACCGTCTATCCTATCCGGCACTTTATCAACACTTTTCACCCAAGTCATAGGAACGTAGTGTACTTTCCCTGATCGGTACACAATTTTGGTGCACGGCTATCCTGACCGGCAACTTGTACCAACATGGACATCCATGAACGCGTACGCTCGGGCTGCGCCCTCCGTGTTGTACTTCCCTGATCGGTACACAATTTTGGTGCACGGCTATCCTGACCGGCAACTTGTACCAACATGGACATCCATGAACGCGTACGCTCGGGCTGCGCCCTCCGTGTTGTACTTTCCCTGATCGGTACACAATTTTGGTGCACGGCTATCCTGACCGGCAACTTGTACCAACATGGACATCCATGAACGCGTACGCTCGGGCTGCGCCCTCCGTGTTGTACTTTCCCTGATCGGTACACAATTTTGGTGCACGGCTATCCTGACCGGCAACTTGTACCAACATGGACATCCATGAACGCGTACGCTCGGGCTGCGCCCTCCGTGTTGTACTTTCCCTGATCGGTACACAATTTTGGTGCACGGCTATCCTGACCGGCAACTTGTACCAACATGGACATCCATGAACGCGTACGCTCGGGCTGCGCCCTCCGTGTTGTACTTTCCCTGATCGGTACACAATTTTGGTGCACGGCTATCCTGACCGGCAACTTGTACCAACATGGACATCCATGAACGCGTACGCTCGGGCTGCGCCCTCCGTGTTGTACTTTCCCTGATCGGTACACAATTTTGGTGCACGGCTATCCTGACCGGCAACTTGTACCAACATGGACATCCATGAACGCGTACGCTCGGGCTGCGCCCTCCGTGTTGTACTTTCCCTGATCGGTACACAATTTTGGTGCACGGCTATCCTGACCGGCAACTTGTACCAACATGGACATCCATGAACGCGTACGCTCGGGCTGCGCCCTCCGTGTTGTACTTTCCCTGATCGGTACACAATTTTGGTGCACGGCTATCCTGACCGGCAACTTGTACCAACATGGACATCCATGAACGCGTACGCTCGGGCTGCGCCCTCCGTGTTGTACTTCCCTGATCGGTACACAATTTTGGTGCACGGCTATCCTGACCGGCAACTTGTACCAACATGGACATCCATGAACGCGTACGCTCGGGCTGCGCCCTCCGTGTTGTACTTTCCCTGATCGGTACACAATTTTGGTGCACGACTATCCTGACCGGCACTAAATCGTCACTTTTCGTTCATAACCTAGGAACGTCGTGTAGGTTTCATCATTTTTATGTTTGATTCGGTTTAATATGATTGAAAAATACGCTAAGTCCCAGAAATCTGAACTCGAATACTTCCTCCATGTTGCGCCAAAAGCTACTGACCAACGCCTAGCTTGAGACCCATTTATAGTTTAATTTCCATTAATAGTTTTGAAAAATACGCTAAGTCCCAGAAATCTGAACTCGAATACTTCCTCCATGTTGCGCCAAAAGCTACTGACCAACGCCTAGCTTGAGACCCATTTATAGTTTAATTTCCATTAATAGTTTTGAAAAATACGCTAAGTCCCAGAAATCTGAACTCGAATACTTCCTCCATGTGGCGCCAAAAGCTACTGACCAACGCCTAGCTTGAGACCCATTTATAGTTTAATTTCCATTAATAGTTTTGAAAAATACGCTAAGTCCCAGAAATCTGAACTCGAATACTTTCTCCATGTGGCGCCAAAAGCTACTGACCAACGCCTAGGTACATGGTTGGTACATGGATTGTATGCATGCAGGCGTACTGCCGTGCTGGACCGGAAAATCGCACTAGCTACTAGAACGTAGAGTAATTCCCCTAGATAGGTGCTTTTGCATGCCTCTGATCGACGACCATGCAACTTGCAACGTGCGACACGCGTAGGTAGGCTTCCCCATACAAGTTCCCTAGGGTAGCACCAAATTGCATACTTTCAGGCGTAATTTTCGGAACCGTGTACCGTGCATGGTACAAGTATCAGTAGCTCGTGCAATTTGTTTTGCATCGTGTTGCGGTTGCAGGTGCGTCAAGATAGGAGTGTTTCGAGACTTTTGCCAAGCTTGAGTGCCATTTGCAGGATAATTGATGTTCTAGCCACGTTAAACATGCCACTTAATGCCGAAAAGGAAAAAGCCGTTTTCTAGGGACGTCCTGTCAAAAAGGTTGCCATCAGCGCTTTCCTCTCGAGTTCAGGATTCTTGGACTTAGCGTTTTTTCACGATCCAATCAAAAGACCAGATCGTGAAATAAACAATTAATACAAGTATGTACTAGTACATCCCTTCAACCGAAGGAAGTACACCATACATGACCCGTACGCCAATCATCCAAGCACATGACACGTCGACTAAGTCAACACATCATACAACTTGGACAACCGACGGGCAAGTAGGTCATCTCGTACACGACACATCGACCGACGAGGTCAACACGCCATGCACAAGACATCCTACTACCAAGACCGACCACCTCGACACACGACACGTTAACCAAACATGGTCAACATCATCATGCGCAAGGCAACCGGCCCAAACGGGTCAACATATACAACTTGTAACGAGAGCATGTAAGCTTACTGGTGTGGTCTGCACGTTCCTCGCATCAAGACAATCAAGTCAAGAAGGAGGAACGCCGACAAGCTCATTAGTGTTACGCGTCCATCTCCAACCTATGTCAAGTCACTCGTCTGACAAGGAAGAAGCACGACACATGTCCACTAATGTAAAGGAACAGTCTCCAGACCAAGTCAAGTCGCTCGTCTGACAAGGAAGGAGCCTGCACCAAGCTTCACCAGTATCCACCAAGTCCATTGTCCGTGAAGGCGGTCGAGCACAACACAGACCAGACAAGGTGAACAAAAGCTTACTACGAGTGTACTTATATGACTCACTGGTGTGGTCCGCACGGTCC
>NW_024428259.1:0-15000 GCF_017562075.2 Anopheles merus | reverse complement strand
CCCAAACCAACAAAGCAAGGTGTATCCTACGTGCTCGCTACAAGCACACCACGACGGGACACATTGAACGGTTCAGCGATCTCTCTGCACTAGTGGAATGATACCACCGTGATACGGGAGACTTTGCTACAGCGGCTTCTCTGCACTGCTGGGCTACCACCAATGTGACGGGAGACATTGCTAGCGGTCACTCTGCACTAGTGGAAGAACTCCACCGTGATACGGGAGACATTGCTAACGGTCACTCTGCACAGGTGCCAATACCACCTCGTGACGGGAAACATTGCTGAAAGCGGCTTCTCTGCACTGCTGGGCTACCACCAATGTGACGGGAGACATTGCTAGCGGTCACTCTGCACTAGTGGAAGAACTCCACCGTGATACGGGAGACATTGCTAACGGTCACTCTGCACAGGTGCCAATACCACCTCGTGACGGGAAACATTGCTTTAAACCGAACGGCATCTCTGCGCGTGAACTTGCAACTTGCACCCCAACTTGTTACATCTGGTCGAACGGGTGCGCACGACGGGACACATTGCACGGTTCAGCGATCTCTCTGCACTAGTGGAAGAACTCCACCGTGATACGGGAGACTTTGCTACAGCGGCTTCTCTGCACTGCTGGGCTACCACCTTGTGACGGGAGACATTGCTAGCGGTCACTCTGCACTAGTGGAAGAACTCCACCGTGATACGGGAGACATTGCTAACGGTCACTCTGCACAGGTGCCAATACCACCTCGTGACGGGAAACATTGCTGAAAGCGGCTTCTCTGCACTGCTGGGCTACCACCTTGTGACGGGAGACATTGCTAGCGGTCACTCTGCACTAGTGGAAGAACTCCACCGTGATACGGGAGACATTGCTAACGGTCACTCTGCACAGGTGCCAATACCACCTCGTGACGGGAAACATTGCTTTAAACCGAACGGCATCTCTGCGCGCATACACCCCAACAACACTAGACGAACATTGTCTTTGGCTACTCCGATCGGTATACATGATTATGACGGATACATTGAATGGCTATAGTGGGTTGGGTTGAAATTACCGCGGCTGCATTTTTGTTAAAACTGTAAACCGTACGGTGTCCTTCTAACAGGCGGATACCTTTGTACGGCTACAGAGTTGAATTACCCGGCTGCGTTTTGACCACTATAGTCCAATCGGTACTCTGCACTCTCATGTATACTAATGTTTCACTTGGATACACCCCACTGTTTTGTCCTACGGGCGTGTAAGCTCTCCACGACGGGATGCATTGATTGGTTCAGCGATCTTTCTGCACTTCGTGGATCTACTCCTTCGATGTGTCGGGAAACATTGCTAGCGGTCACTCTGCACTAGTGGAAGAACTCCACCGTGATACGGGAGACATTGCTAACGGTTACTCTGCACCTCGTCGAGTTACCACCGTGTGTCGGAAGACTTTGCTCCTGAGTCTCTCTGCACTGCGTAAGCTACCGCCGTGTGTCGGGAAGCATTGCTAGCGGTCACTCTGCACTAGTGGAATGATACCACCGTGATACGGGAGACATTGCTAACGGCTACTCTGCACTTCGCGGACCTGCTTACTCTGTGACGGGAGACTTGCTAGCGGCTTCTCTGCACTACTGGGCTACCACCTTGTGACGGGAGACATTGCTAGCGGTCACTCTGCACTAGTGGTAGAACACCACCGTGATACGGGAGACATTGCTAACGGTCACTCTGCACAGGTGCCAATACCACCTTGTGACGGGAAACATTGCTAGAAACCGATCGGCATCTCTGCGCGATTACTTGAACACACCCCCAACTTAGTCAACTGTTAAACTTTTTCGTAATCACGGCGGGACACATTGCTCGAGCTCTAACGGACCTCTGCACGCATGAAACATGGTGGCGGGAATCATTGCTAGAACCGAACGGCGCCTCTGCGCGATGTACAAGCTCAACAGGAACCTCGTATCGGCTGCCGAGCCGGAGCTCGAACAACTTGGACTATCACCTCTAATTATATCAACTCACACCTCCCCCGAGGGTTCCGCAGAATTGCTTCTGGGTCCCCTTATCGTTAATTGCGATTCGTGTTTGCATTACACTACATTGAGCTATTCCAACTTGTTTATCCGCATGGCGAACATTTGCTGCATAGAACATTTAAGTTCCACTTTGCTCTCCCCTACGTGGGTCTGAGCTTCGCTCTCAGGGAAAGTTATGCCACATTTGGTAAGGGAAACCCGGTTTCATCACGCTATTTTACCTGCACCATGACCCCAGACACATTTGTTCAATGGATTAGATCCAAGGAACGCCGACAAACAATGCACCACTACCCTTAATAGCTCATCGAGCTTAGCGTGAATCCTTCGAGTTTCCCTAAAAAGTTCGATTGGTCTTGCAGTGTTTAAAGACAACGAAGCTTAGTTTCAAGCATGCATTTAATATACGCTTACGAAAATCTCTTAAACTGTTACGACTTTTATGCTTGAAACCATCACGACGAAGTCTTAGGGTCCGTAGACCCGTGATGTACCGCTCCAGGGAGCTTTTTGAAAGGTTGGGTAGGTCCTTTCAGGGTCCGTAGACCCTCTACGCTGCCAGTTCTCAGCGTAAGAGTACAGCAAACTAGCCAGCTACTGTCTCTTGATGGGTCCGAAGACCCAAAAATATATTTGCTACTGACCACCTTAAGCGATGCTGGGGTGTCTGTAATTTTCGAGATTTTGTCCCCGGGACACCTAGTCCGGGGCATAAGCCGTGTACTACAAGGCCTAATTTTACTCTAATATACGCATATCAACTCGAAATCATAGGTTAAGATCATCGGCAGACACCACCAGACACCACTTTTGCTTCATAAGTTCGGACTATGGTCATACGACGAACTAAATCGGGGAGGGGACGTATGACCCAAATGGGGGCCGAAATGACCCACCGACACCTCAAACCATGCTCCTACGACAAAATAGAGGTAAAAACTACGATTTGGTGAAATTTTCATTTTTGACCTCGGAGCAAGGTACCCTCCCTATAGTAGGCAATGAACAAATGATCATGTTCCCAGGAGGGCAAAAGTTGGGAACTCGAGAGGAAAGCGCTAATGGCGCGCCTTACCTAGGGGCCCGTAGAGTAAAAAGGGTACCCCCAAAAAAGTTGTTGTTTGACGTTCTGGTTTCACTTTTCATCATCTAAAATGCGTTTTCTACACGTTTTCAGTGATTTTGGCGAAAAAAAATTTTTTGACTACTCGAGCTCTCCGGCCCGTTCGGTGACCATTTTTTGACAAAAGCTAGGGAGCTGCCCCTAGGTTTGGGGTGTCACAAAATTTTGAAAAGTGGTCAAAAAACCACTATCCAGAATCGGATGTAGAATCATTAGACGAACTTAAAATTGTTCTACGACCCATGTCTGCGACGTTTAGTTTTCGAGTTATGGCCCGCCGTAGGTCTGACGGAGAACTTTTGCTAAGCGCACTTTGATGTTTGTATGAAAAAGTACCCTACCTAGGGACGCGTAGAGCAAATTGGTACCCCCGGGCATGTTGTCGGTTGACTTTCTGGTTGCACTTTTCATCATCTAGGGTGTGTTTCTGACACGTTTTGAGGGTTTTTAGCGAAAAAAATTTTTTTGACTACTCGAGCTCTCCGGCCCGTTCGGTGCACTTTTTTGCAAAAAGCTAGGGAGCTGTCCCTAGGTTCGGGGTGTCACAAAATGATGAAAAGTGGTCAAAAAACCACTATCCAGAATCGGATAGAGAATGATTAGACGAGCTTAAAATTGTTCTACGACCCATGTCTGCGACGTCTAGTATTCGAGTTATGGCCCGCCGTAGGTCTGACCGAGCAATTTTTGTTCCGCGCACTTTGTGCACCGTGCACATTGATGTTTGTATGAAAAAGTACCCTACCTAGGGACGCGTAGAGCAAATTGGTACCCCCGGGCATGTTGTCGGTTGACTTTCTGGTTGCACTTTTCATCATCTAGGGTGTGTTTCTGACACGTTTTGAGGGTTTTTAGCGAAAAAAATTTTTTTGACTACTCGAGCTCTCCGGCCCGTTCGGTGCACTTTTTTGCAAAAAGCTAGGGAGCTGTCCCTAGGTTCGGGGTGTCACAAAATGATGAAAAGTGGTCAAAAAACCACTATCCAGAATCGGATAGAGAATGATTAGACGAGCTTAAAATTGTTCTACGACCCATGTCTGCGACGTTTAGTATTCGAGTTATGGCCCGCCGTAGGTCTGACCGAGCAATTTTTGTTCCGCGCACTTTGTGCACCGTGCACATTGATGTTTGTATGAAAAAGTACCCTACCTAGGGACGCGTAGAGCAAATTGGTACCCCCGGGCATGTTGTCGGTTGACTTTCTGGTTGCACTTTTCATCATCTAGGGTGTGTTTCTGACACGTTTTGAGGGTTTTTAGCGAAAAAAATTTTTTGGACTACTCGAGCTCTCCGGCCCGTTCGGTGCACTTTTTTGCAAAAAGCTAGGGAGCTGTCCCTAGGTTCGGGGTGTCACAAAATGATGAAAAGTGGTCAAAAAACCACTATCCAGAATCGGATAGAGAATGATTAGACGAGCTTAAAATTGTTCTACGACCCATGTCTGCGACGTTTAGTATTCGAGTTATGGCCCGCCGTAGGTCTGACCGAGCAATTTTGTACTGAAATGTATGGCGGATATATTATTACTCAAACAACATTGCCTTGTATCGTGTCCTACTTGGTCGGCACGGTAAGTATCGACTATAACAAGATTAAATGGATTGAGTGATAACATTTTAAGCCCATTTCCTAAGCCGTGCACCAAAATTGTGTACCGATCATGGAAAGTACACTACGTACGCGTTCATGGATGTCCATGTTGGTACAAGTTGCCGGTCAGGATAGCCGTGCACCAAAATTGTGTACCGATCAGGGAAAGTACAACACGGAGGGCGCAGCCCGAGCGTACGCGTTCATGGATGTCCATGTTGGTACACATGCACCAAAATTGTGTACCGATCAGGGAAAGTACAACACGGAGGGCGCAGCCCGAGCGTACGCGTTCATGGATGTCCATGTTGGTACACATGCACCAAAATTGTGTACCGATCAGGGAAAGTACAACACGGAGGGCGCAGCCCGAGCGTACGCGTTCATGGATGTCCATGTTGGTACACATGCACCAAAATTGTGTACCGATCAGGGAAAGTACACTACGTACGCGTTCATGGATGTCCATGTTGGTACAAGTTGCCGGTCAGGATAGCCGTGCACCAAAATTGTGTACCGATCAGGGAAAGTACAACACGGAGGGCGCAGCCCGAGCGTACGCGTTCATGGATGTCCATGTTGGTACACATGCACCAAAATTGTGTACCGATCAGGGAAAGTACAACACGGAGGGCGCAGCCCGAGCGTACGCGTTCATGGATGTCTATACTTCTAACATCCAGATTCTTCATTAGAAAAGCATTAGAAAGATATCTATACTTCTAACATCCAGATTCTTGCGTTAGAAAAGCATTAGAAAGATATCTATACTTCTAACATCCATATTCTTCATTAGAAAAGCATTAGAACGATATCTATACTTCTAACATCCATATTCTTCATTAGAAAAGCATTAGAAAGATATCTATACTTCTAACATCCATATTCTTCATTAGAAAAGCATTAGAAAGATATCTATACTTCTAACATCCATATTCTTCATTAGAAAAGCATTAGAAAGATATCTATACTTCTAACATCCATATTCTTCATTAGAAAAGCATTAGAAAGATATCTATACTTCTAACATCCATATTCTTCATTAGAAAAGCATTAGAAAGATATCTATACTTCTTACATCCAGATCCTTCATTAGAAAAGCATTAGAAAGATATCTATACTTCTAACATCCATATTCTTGCATTAGAAAAGCATTAGAAAGATATCTATACTTCTAACATCCAGATTCTTGCATTAGAAAAGCATTAGAAAGATATCTATACTTCTAACATCCATATTCTTCATTAGAAAAGCATGAGAAAGATATCTATACTTGTAACATCCATATTCTTCATTAGAAAAGCATTAGAAAATTATCTATACTTGTAACATCCATATTCTTCATTAGAAAAGCACTAGAAAGATATCTATACTTCTAACATCCATATTCTTCATTAGAAAAGCATTAGAAAGATATCTATACTTCTAACATCATATTCTTCATTAGAAAAGCATTAGAAAGATATCTATACTTCTAACATCCATATTCTTCATTAGAAAAGCATTAGAAAGATATCTATACTTCTTACATCCAGATCCTTCATTAGAAAAGCATTAGAAAGATATCTATACTTCTAACATCCATATTCTTCATTAGAAAAGCATTAGAAAGATATCTATACTTCTAACATCCATATTCTTCATTAGAGAAGCATTAGAAAGAAATCTATACTTGTAACATCCAGATTCTTCATTAGAAAAGCATTAGAAAGATATCTATACTTCTAACATCCATATTCTTGCATTAGAAAAGCATTAGAAAGATATCTATACTTCTAACATCCATATTCTTCATTAGAAAAGCATTAGAAAGATATATATACTTCTAACATCCATATTCTTCATTAGAAAAGCATTAGAAAGATATCTATACTTCTAACATCCATATTCTTCATTAGAAAAGCATTAGAAAGATATCTATACTTCTCACATCCAGATTCTTCATTAGAAAAGCATTAGAAAGATATCTATACTTCTAACATCCAGATTCTTGCATTAGAAAAGCATTATAAAGATATCTATACTTCTAACATCCATATTCTTGCATTAGAAAAGCATTAGAAAGATATCTATACTTCTAACATCCATATT
Source organism: Anopheles merus (assembly GCF_017562075.2). Lineage (NCBI taxonomy): Eukaryota > Metazoa > Arthropoda > Insecta > Diptera > Culicidae > Anopheles > Anopheles merus. Next base: position 8,169 of record NW_024428259.1, on the reverse strand, counting down.
CTTGCATTAGAAAAGCATTAGAAAGATATCTATACTTCTAACATCAATATTCTTCATTAGAAAAGCATTAGAAAGATATCTATACTTCTAACATCCATATTCTTCATTAGAAAATCATTAGAAAGATATCTATACTTCTAACATCCATATTCTTCATTAGAAAATCATTAGAAAGATATCTATACTTCTAACATCCATATTCTTCATTAGAAAAGCATAAGAAAGATATCTATACTTCTAACATCCATATTCTTCATTAGAAAAGCATTAGAAAGATATCTATACTTCTAACATCCATATTCTTCATTAGAAAAGCATTAGAAAGATATCTATACTTCTAACATCCAGATTCTTCATTAGAAAAGCATTAGAAAGATATCTATACTTCTAACATCCAGATTCTTCATTAGAAAAGCATTAGAAAGATATCTATACTTCTAACATCCATATTCTTCTTTAGAAAAGCATTAGAAAGATATCTATACTTCTAACATCCATATTCTTCATTAGAAAAGCATTAGAAAGAAATCTATACTTCTTACATCCAGATTCTTCATTAGAAAAGCATTAGAAAGATATCTATACTTCTAACATCTAGATTCTTCATTAGAAAAGCATTAGAAAGATATCTATACTTCTAACATCCAGATTCTTGCATTAGAAAAGCATTAGAAAGATATCTATACTTCTAACATCCATATTCTTCATTAGAAAAGCATTAGAAAGATATCTATACTTCTAACATCCAGATTCTTCATTAGAAAAGCATTAGAAAGATATAATTACTTCTAACATCCAGATTCTTCATTAGAAAAGCATTAGAAAGATATCTATACTTCTAACATCCAGATTCTTCATAAGAAAAGCATTAGAAAGAAATCTATATTTCTAACATCCAGATTCTTGCATTAGAAAAGCATTAGAAAGATATCTCAACTCCTAACATCCAGAGCGTACGCGTTCATGGATGTCCATGTTGGTACAAGTTGCCGGTCAGGATAGCCGTGCACCAAAATTGTGTACCGATCAGGGAAAGTACAACACGGAGGGCGCAGCCCGAGCGTACGCGTTCATGAATGTCTATACTTCTAACATCCATATTCTTCATTAGAAAAGCATTAGAAAGATATCAATACTTCTAACATCCATATTCTTCATTAGAAAAGCATTAGAAAGATATCTATACTTCTAACATCCATATTCTTCATTAGAAAAGCATTAGAAAGATATCTATACTTCTAACATCCATATTCTTCATTAGAAAAGCATTAGAAAGATATCTATACTTCTAACATCCATATTCTTCATTAGAAAAGCATTAGAAAGATATCTATACTTCTAACATCCATATTCTTCATTAGAAAAGCATTAGAAAGATATCTATACTTCTAACATCCATATTCTTCATTAGAAAAGCATTAGAAAGATATCTATACTTCTAACATCCATATTCTTCATTAGAAAAGCATTAGAAAGATATCTATACTTCTAACATCCAGAGCGTACGCGTTCATGGATGTCCATGTTGGTACAAGTTGCCGGTCAGGATAGCCGTGCACCAAAATTGTGTACCGATCAGGGAAAGTACAACACGGAGGGCACAGCCCGAGCGTACGCGTTCATGGATGTCTATACTTCTAACATCCAGATTCTTCATTAGAAAAGCATTAGAAAGATATCTATACTTCTAACATCCAGATTCTTGCGTTAGAAAAGCATTAGAAAGATATCTATACTTCTAACATCCATATTCTTCATTAGAAAAGCATTAGAACGATATCTATACTTCTAACATCCATATTCTTCATTAGAAAAGCATTAGAAAGATATCTATACTTCTAACATCCATATTCTTCATTAGAAAAGCATTAGAAAGATATCTATACTTCTAACATCCATATTCTTCATTAGAAAAGCATTAGAAAGATATCTATACTTCTAACATCCATATTCTTCATTAGAAAAGCATTAGAAAGATATCTATACTTCTAACATCCATATTCTTCATTAGAAAAGCATTAGAAAGATATCTATACTTCTAACATCCATATTCTTCATTAGAAAAGCATTAGAAAGATATCTATACTTCTAACATCCATATTCTTCATTAGAAAAGCATTAGAAAGATATCTATACTTCTAACATCCATATTCTTGCATTAGAAAAGCATTAGAAAGATATCTATACTTCTAACATCCAGATTCTTGCATTAGAAAAGCATTAGAAAGATATCTATACTTCTAACATCCATATTCTTCATTAGAAAAGCATGAGAAAGATATCTATACTTGTAACATCCATATTCTTCATTAGAAAAGCATTAGAAAATTATCTATACTTGTAACATCCATATTCTTCATTAGAAAAGCACTAGAAAGATATCTATACTTCTAACATCCATATTCTTCATTAGAAAAGCATTAGAAAGATATATATACTTCTAACATCCATATTCTTCATTAGAAAAGCATTAGAAAGATATATTTACTTCTAACATCCATATTCTTCATTAGAAAAGCATTAGAAAGATATCTATACTTCTAACATCCATATTCTTCATTAGAAAAGCATTAGAAAGATATATTTACTTCTAACATCGAGATTCTTGCATTAGAAAAGCATTAGAAAGATATCTATACTTCTAACATCCATATTCTTCATTAGAAAAGCATTAGAAAGATATCTTTACTTGTAACATCCAGATTCTTCATTAGAAAAGCATTAGAAAGATATCTATACTTCTAACATCCATATTCTTGCATTAGAAAAGCATTAGAAAGATATCTATACTTCTAACATCCATATTCTTCATTAGAAAAGCATTAGAAAGATATCTATACTTCTAACATCCATATTCTTGCATTAGAAAAGCATTAGAAAGATATATTTACTTCTAACATCGAGATTCTTGCATTAGAAAAGCATTAGAAAGATATCTATACTTCTAACATCCATATTCTTCATTAGAAAAGCATTAGAAAGATATCTATACTTCTAACATCCAGATTCTTCATTAGAAAAGCATTAGAAAGATATCTATATTTCTAACATCCAGATTCTTGCATTAGAAAAGCATTAGAAAGATATCTAAACTTCTAACATCCAGAGCGTACGCGTTCATGGATGTCCATGTTGGTACAAGTTGCCGGTCAGGATAGCCGTGCACCAAAATTGTGTACCGATCAGGGAAAGTACAACACGGAGGGCGCAGCCCGAGCGTACGCGTTCATGAATGTCTATACTTCTAACATCCATATTCTTCATTAGAAAAGCATTAGAAAGATATATTTACTTCTAACATCCATATTCTTCATTAGAAAAGCATTAGAAAGATATCTATACTTCTAACATCCATATTCTTCATTAGAAAAGCATTAGAAAGATATCCATACTTCTAACATCCATATTCTTCATTAGAAAAGCATTAGAAAGATATATTTACTTCTAACATCCATATTCTTCATTAGAAAAGCATTAGAAAGATATCTATACTTCTAACATCCATATTCTTCATTAGAAAAGCATTAGAAAGATATCTATACTTCTAACATCCATATTCTTCATTAGAAAAGCATTAGAAAGATATCTATACTTCTAACATCCATATTCTTCATTAGAAAAGCATTAGAAAGATATCTATGCTTCTAACATCCAGATTCTTCATTAGAAAAGCATTAGAAAGATATGTATACTTCTAACATCCATATTCTTCATTAGAAAAGCATTAGAAAGAAATCTATACTTCTAACATCCAGATTCTTCATTAGAAAAGCATTAGAAAGATATCCATACTTCTAACATCCATATTCTTCATTAGAAAAGCATTAGAAAGATATATTTACTTCTAACATCCATATTCTTCATTAGAAAAGCATTAGAAAGATATCTATACTTCTAACATCCATATTCTTCATTAGAAAAGCATTAGAAAGATATCTATGCTTCTAACATCCATATTCTTCATTAGAAAAGCATTAGAAAGATATGTATACTTCTAACATCCATATTCTTCATTAGAAAAGCATTAGAAAGAAATCTATACTTCTAACATCCAGATTCTTCATTAGAAAAGCATTAGAAAGATATCTATACTTCTAACATCCATATTCTTCATTAGAAAAGCATTAGAAAGATATATTTACTTCTAACATCCATATTCTTCATTAGAAAAGCATTAGAAAGATATCTATGCTTCTAACATCCATATTCTTCATTAGAAAAGCATTAGAAAGATATGTATACTTCTAACATCCATATTCTTCATTAGAAAAGCATTAGAAAGAAATCTATACTTCTAACATCCATATTCTTCATTAGAAAAGCATTAGAAAGATATCCATACTTCTAACATCCAGATTATTGCATTACAAAAGCATTAGAAAGATATCTATACTTCTAACATCCATATTCTTCATTAGAAAAGCATTAGAAAGATATCTATACTTCTAACATCCAGATTCTCGCATTAGAAAAGCATTAGAAAGATATCTATACTTCTAACATCCAGATTCTTCATTAGAAAAGCATTAGAAAGATATCTATACTTCTAACATCCATATTCTTCATTAGAAAAGCATTAGAAAGATATCTATGCTTCTAACATCCAGATTCTTCATTAGAAAAGCATTAGAAAGATATGTATACTTCTAACATCCATATTCTTCATTAGAAAAGCATTAGAAAGAAATCTATACTTCTAACATCCAGATTCTTCATTAGAAAAGCATTAGAAAGATATGTATACTTCTAACATCCAGATTCTTCATTAGAAAAGCATTAGAAAGAAATCTATACTTCTAACATCCAGATTCTTCATTAGAAAAGCATTAGAAAGATATCTATACTTCTAACATCCATATTCTTCATTAGAAAAGCATTAGAAAGATATCTATACTTCTAACATCCAGATTCTTCATTAGAAAAGCATTAGAAAGATATCTATACTTCTAACATCCATATTCTTCATTAGAAAAGCATTAGAAAGATAACTATAGTTCTAACATCCATATTCTTCATTAGAAAAGCATTAGAAAGATATCTATACTTCTAACATCCAGATTCTTCATTAGAAAAGCATTAGAAAGAAATCTATACTTCTAACATCCATATTCTTCATTAGAAAAGCATTAGAAAGATATATACTTCTAACATCCAGATTCTTCATTAGAAAAGCATTAGAAAGAAATCTATACTTCTAACATCCATATTCTTCATTAGAAAAGCATTAGAAAGATATATATACTTCTAACATCCAGATTCTTCATTACAAAAGCATTAGAAAGATAACTATAGTTCTAACATCCATATTCTTCATTAGAAAAGCATTAGAAAGATATCTATACTTCTAACATCCAGATTCTTCATTAGAAAAGCATTAGAAAGATATCTATACTTCTAACATCCATATTCTTCATTAGAAAAGCATTAGAAAGATAACTATAGTTCTAACATCCATATTCTTCATTAGAAAAGCATTAGAAATAATCTATACTTCTAACATCCAGATTCTTCATTAGAAAAGCATTAGAAAGATATCTATACTTCTAACATCCATATTCTTCATTAGAAAAGCATTAGAAAGATATATATACTTCTAACATCCAGATTCTTCATTAGAAAAGCATTAGAAAGATATCTATACTTCTAACATCCATATTCTTCATTAGAAAAGCATTAGAAAGATAACTATAGTTCTAACATCCATATTCTTCATTAGAAAAGCATTAGAAAGATATCTATACTTCTAACATCCAGATTCTTCATTAGAAAAGCATTAGAAAGATATCTATACTTCTAACATCCATACTCTTCATTAGAAAAGCATTAGAAAGATATATATACTTCTAACATCCAGATTCTTCATTAGAAAAGCATTAGAAAGAAATCTATACTTCTAACATCCATATTCTTCATTAGAAAAGCATTAGAAAGATATATATACTTCTAACATCCAGATTCTTCATTAGAAAAGCATTAGAAAGAATCTATACTTCTAACATCCATATTCTTCATTAGAAAAGCATTAGAAAGATATATATACTTCTAACATCCAGATTCTTCATTAGAAAAGCATTAGAAAGATAACTATAGTTCTAACATCCATATTCTTCATTAGAAAAGCATTAGAAAGATATCTATACTTCTAACATCCAGATTCTTCATTAGAAAAGCATTAGAAAGATATCTATACTTCTAACATCCATATTCTTCATTAGAAAAGCATTAGAAAGATAACTATAGTTCTAACATCCATATTCTTCATTAGAAAAGCATTAGAAAGATATCTATACTTCTAACATCCAGATTCTTCATTAGAAAAGCATTAGAAAGATATCTATACTTCTAACATCCATATTCTTCATTAGAAAAGCATTAGAAAGATATATATACTTCTAACATCCAGATTCTTCATTAGAAAAGCATTAGAAAGAAATCTATACTTCTAACATCCATATTCTTCATTAGAAAAGCATTAGAAAGATATATATACTTCTAACATCCAGATTCTTCATTAGAAAAGCATTAGAAAGAAATCTATACTTCTAACATCCATATTCTTCATTGGAAAAGCATTAGAAAGATATCTATACTTCTAACATCCAGATTCTTCATTAGAAAAGCATTAGAAAGATATCTATACTTCTAACATCCAGATTCTTCATTAGAAAAGCATTAGAAAGATATATACTTCTAACATCCATATTCTTCATTAGAAAAGCATTAGAAAGAAATCTATACTTCTAACATCCATATTCTTCATTAGAAAAGCATTAGAAAGATATCTATACTTCTAACATCCATATTCTTCATTAGAAAAGCATTATAAAGATATCTATACTTCTAACATCCAGATTATTCATTAGAAAAGCATTAGAAAGATATCTATACTTCTAACATCCATATTCTTCATTAGAAAAGCATTAGAAAGAAATCTATACTCTAACATCCATATTCTTCATTAGAAAAGCATTAGAAAGAATCTATACTTCTAACATCCATATTCTTCATTAGAAAAGCATTAGAAAGATATATATACTTCTAACATCCAGATTCTTCATTAGAAAAGCATTAGAAAGATAACTATAGTTCTAACATCCATATTCTTCATTAGAAAAGCATTAGAAAGATATATATACTTCTAACATCCAGATTCTTCATTAGAAAAGCATTAGAAAGAAATCTATACTTCTAACATCCATATTCTTCATTAGAAAAGCATTAGAAAGATAACTATACTTCTAACATCCAGATTCTTCATTAGAAAAGCATTAGAAAGATAACTATACTTCTAACATCCATATTCTTCATTAGAAAAGCATTAGAAAGATATCTATACTTCTAACATCCAATTCTTCATTAGAAAAGCATTAGAAAGATATCTATACTTCTAACATCCATATTCTTCATTAGAAAAGCATTAGAAGTAACTATAGTTCTAACATCCAGATTCTCGCATAAGAAAGCATTAGAAAGATATCTATACTTCTAACATCCAGATTCTTCATTAGAAAAGCATTAGAAAGAATCTATACTTCTAACATCCATATTCTTCATTAGAAAAGCATTAGAAAGATATCTATGCTTCTAACATCCAGATTCTTCATTAGAAAAGCATTAGAAAGATATGTATACTTCTAACATCCATATCTTCATTAGAAAAGCATTAGAAAGAAATCTATACTTCTAACATCCAGATTCTTCATTAGAAAAGCATTAGAAAGATATCTATACTTCTAACATCCATATTCTTCATTAGAAAAGCATTAGAAAGATATCTATACTTCTAACATCCAGATTCTTCATTAGAAAAGCATTAGAAAGATATCTATACTTCTAACATCCATATTCTTCATTAGAAAAGCATTAGAAAGATAACTATAGTTCTAACATCCATATCTTCATTAGAAAAGCATTAGAAAGATATCTATACTTCTAACATCCAGATTCTTCATTAGAAAAGCATTAGAAAAGATACTATACTTCTAACATCCATATTCTTCATTAGAAAATCCTTAGAAAGATATATATACTTCTTACATCCAGATTCTTCTTAGAAAAGCATTAGAAAGAAATCTATACTTCTAACATCCATATTCTTCATTAGAAAAGCATTAGAAAGATATATATACTTCTAACATCCAGATTCTTCATTAGAAAAGCATTAGAAGA
>NW_024428258.1:0-34586 GCF_017562075.2 Anopheles merus | reverse complement strand
ATAACCATTCCAAATGTGTAGTTCTAATATCTATACTGTTATAGAAGAGATGGTTCAACACTGTTATAGCCTTTCTTGATCAATTAACTAAATCCGCGTTTACTTGAAAACTACTTTATTTACACTTCCCGCCCCACATTTTTCAGATTTTGCTTCTAATTTGACGTGTCCTTAATTATAACGTGGTGTTCTTACTCAACACCATAGTACGGTGATAGCTTCACATGGTAGATATAGCTATCACTCTAGATAGATAAACGGCCTCAGCACAATTTTCCGATTGAAAAAAATTCGATAAGCGCTCACGTAAAACTGACAGTATAACTATTTCTTTCATAATCCTACATGAAGTCGATTCCCGTCGAGTTCAGTATTTAGTGTAGGCAAACCATTTTTTTGAATATTTAATAAATTATTTTTTATCACCAAAATATTGAAAAAGAACCAAAACATTTACCAACTTGCTTTTATATAACGTTTTTTCAAAACCATCAACCTTGATTTATGGAATTATTCTGATATTCGAAAATTTCCGCAGATCAATGCGTCGCGGATTTTTCCCCATACAAAGCGGAACGAGACGATCGAATTTTGTAGCATAGTTCATTTTGCTCGTGAGTGTCATGGTATACCAGTTTTCAAATGACCAGTAAAAGGAACACCTTGGCGGCGAAACGAGTGTCAAATGACACCAAAATGACAGCCGGATCGATCGAATGTTTCGATCGAAAAATGTGCTGAGGCCGAAAGTCAGAACCTTTTCAGCTCTTGGGCACGCTACAGTAAGCATAGTTTCATTGTGGATCATTCTGCAGTTGATGCTGATCCGGCTAAATGCAGTGCGCACGGTTGTCTCACCTAACGCGCAGTATGTTGCTGTCATGTTACGCAATGAACCATCTCTCCCTTTAGTGCTTTGTTCGGAAGGACATCCTGAAATAAGTAGTTCTTCCCGTACGCGAGCAAATCGTTACAAATTCAATTTTATCTTTCAAGCCATCAACATCCGCCGCTTTCTTGCTCGGAATTTCAGCAAGGCTTTTTAGCATAGGCCGCTTAGGGTATTGGCTACTCCGCCTCTTATTGTCGTGCGTTTTCCTTGTCCCGACTCAGCCAATATTGCGGAGTAGTAGATTTGGGGCGGGTACGTGGTCCGGTGGTACGTGGTCGTCAACTCGAACGACCCAATAACATGCCCGTCATGGGTTCAAGCCCATGGACCGTCCCCCCGTAGCAAGGATTGACTATCCGGCTACGTGGCAATGAATTAAGTCTCGAAAGCCTATACAGGCCGGCATGTCCGCAAAGGACTATACGCCAAATAGAAGATTTGAAGGAGTGTACATGTTCGACGTCCTGGGTGTAGCAACCGGTTTTACAGGATATTCTGTACCACACTTATCTGCCGATGACGACGGTGTGTATGTAGTTTCGAGGTGCTTAAGCACCAATAATGAGTATGGCTGGCTTTATTATTGATTGAATTAATTGGAATATCAACCATTTCACAATTAAGCTATTTGCATAGTTTTCAAACATGTTTTTTTTTTTAATATTGTCTTGAATATCTTGATTTATAATGAGAAGGGGTATGAGATGGGACACGTTGTTATCAAGTGGCAATTTGCGTCTTCAATGATTAAAAAAATCATTATATCCAATACCATGTGATTTCAAATCGGTTTGTGGTAAACAAAAAATCTAAGTAACCATTGCCCTCATTACCCGCGGGCTAGCAGTGGTGCATGCATGAGCAAGTCCTTTCGCAGCAACGCGCGTTGCTAAGAGAGCTCTACTCTCATCGCTTTCATTCTCTCTCTCTCTCTCGCTGAATGTTTACTCTCACGTCATTGTGGCGATTTCGATTTTATATATAGTGAGATAAACCAGTTATTTGTGTATTAACTGTAATAATATAATAAAGTATGTGTAAAAAATGCATTCTCCTGGCCCTCAACGCTGGATCATTTAGAAAGCAGCTGATCTAAAGCAGTGGTCTGTAACCTGTGGTCCGCGGATCAATTGAGACAAACATACTGCAATACAGGGTATTTCCAGCTACTTTCGAATGAAAATATTGTTTTCCGCGTGCAAGAAGTTATCGCTCTGACCGATTGAAAATGAAGTGACCGTAATTCGAAGCAAGACGGTACTTCAGTATTCATTGTAAAGGTAAACACCAACGTAAAAGCAAAATTTTGTTTTCATGCTATGCTCACGATGACGATTTTAAATCAAATCGTCCGTACTATGAAACACGAGCTGGAAACTGTAAAGTAGGAAAGCAAATATCGTTTAGAACCATCGTTCTTGTCAATAAAATACTAGTTACGCTTAGCGAAAACGATAACTTTCCGACTTACAACTCGGAACTAAAAATGCGAAACCTAACTTACCTAGCTAACTTAACTTTTTTTGAGTATAAATAAAACCAACTCCGATCATGGCAGGTCAGATTTGTTCGGATTGTCAAGATAGGACTAAGCCCATCCATTATCTATCGACTTCTCATTTGAGGAGTTTACTTATGTCCTCCTACCTAAGGTAAGGCCTCTAAACTCCAACGTCCTAAAGGTTTTATGACCGCCTAGACGATCAAATGTCGAAAGTCCGCTTCGAAACAGTATCCACAGTACCCAAAATTTGAACATACCACAAAGCCTTTCTGATATTACTGATTGTTTTGAGTCATTGATATCGATTAAAAATTGGCGAAAAAAAAGTATTGAAATTGGGGTTTTTATTGATGCGCAGGATGGCAGTTTATACAGATGTGAACTGTATTTTGTCGAAATAAGTTAATTGATTTGGTATGCACTCACGGTTGCCACGAAATTTCAGCAAGAACAGCAAAGTGGTGTGAAGATTTTTCTCAACCAAAACATTAATCCCGCAAGCCGAATACGCACCTTAAATTTTATCGAGGTGTGTGTAAGCGGTTACCAAATCAAATTTTTGCTCATCACGAGTAAGCGGGCACCGCATTATGTTTCCTTTTGAGGCTGAGACTGACTTACATGTCGTTTTTACAGAATAAATAGCTGCATTTTCAGTAATTTGTTTTACTGATATTCAGTGAAACGACAAAACCATGTATTACTCAATAGCTTTCAGTAAAAAATGTAACTGCAGCAAACTTAGAAAATTTGGAGTGTATGATTCGTACAACATTTCACCTCCCCCCCCCCCCCCCCCTCCCGTCGATGGATTTGATGAAGAGGCCCCGTCTACCATAACGCCTAGGGCCTCGGAGAGGCTTGACCCACCACTGACCCTATCTCGTTTACATACACTATGCTCAACACGGCTTTGGTTGGCACGACATGTATCCGTGATCTGGGGGTGCTGCGAAGGGAAATCAGCTACACGGTCTAATTACAGTCTAAGTTTACCGATCCCATGTGCGTCAAGTCGATCTTCTGTGCCATCGTAAGGTCGTGCCTGGAGTACTGCTGCCCGATCTGGTGCCCGCTTGGCGTTGGCGACATTAATCGCTTCGAAGTCAACCGAGAATCACCAGGTACGCGGTTCGACTCTTTCCATGGCAATCCCACCATGCTCGGCCCTCCAACCATCAGCGGTGTCTGCTTCTCGGACTTGAACCACTCTGCTCTCGACGCAAAAACGCCCAATGCCTTTTTATATTCCGGCTCCTTAACGGAGAGATCGATTCTCCGGCATTACTAGCCAGCATCAATTTGTTCGCTCCCTGTCGGATTCTTAGATCTAATTTCCATCTCCGAGTACCGCGTACCCGCACAACCATAGCCAGGGACACCCCATTATACGTATGTCCCTCGAGTTCAATGAAGTGTTAGATTTGTTCGATTTTAGTATGTCTACTTCCACGTTCAAGGAGAAATTGCGTCTACGTCACATTTAATGTTTGCTTATAACTAGAGGTTTATTTATATGCTCCTTAATTTAATTATAAGGTTTCCGATTAGACACGATGGTCCGTCGGTTATGTATATGAAATAAATAAATTAATAATAACTATGATATTGAAATTATAATCATTGTGTACATTTATTTATTAATCTAATTCATCACCCTTATAATAGCCTTTAAACTAAATGTAATTATGATTTAAAATGGCCAGAAACGTAGATTTCATAGACAATAAATACATGTCATATGTTTAACTTAATTAAATATATTTTACATATTGTTTTATTTTCTACTTTTGGAAATGTTACTCCAATTTAAAGCTTCAAGAGTTTTTTCGAACTTTCATTGGCTATTTTCCATAAACTATGTATAATACTTGTGTTTCAGAATTAAATTTCCTTGATATTGGTTAATCTTAAAACATAAAACTTTTATTTTCATCGCAGTTTTAAATATTTTTTATTTAAAAATTGACTCTGGTCGGTCGCGTGGATGACAAATCTTGGATCGCGTATTTCCAGCCAAAGCTTCATTTCCAATTCGTAAAATCCCAATGCAACATTGCCAAATGTATGTTGAACGTACACGAAAAAGTGCTGAGTGAGCTCGCACTGTGCGCAGTGTGCGAAAAGTACGGAGTGTGCTCGCACTGTGCTGAAAGTGCGTAGAGCGCGCACCGTGCGAAATGTGCACCGCACACCAGAGGCGGATTCATCCATCTCGGGGCCCTAAGCGGGGGATAGAATTAGGGCCCTTGGTTTCCTTAAAAGTCCAGAAAATTATATCGCATTTTTTTAATATCTTGTTACGAATACCAAACATGTCATCCTGATTTCGTTAGGGTTTAATTTTCTTCTGTCGTTTTTTATGGCAGTTAGTTAATTATTTTAATAGCATCTATCTTTTTCCTCATTGGCATAACAACTGTTGTCGGTCAAGGCCTGCCTGTACCCACTAGTGAAGTGGGCTTGATTTTAAGTGACTTTTTGTTACCGTAGCAGGATAGTCAGTCCTACGTATGGAGGCACGGTCTATTCGGGACTTGAACCCATGACGGGCATGTTGTTACGTCGTACGATTTGACGACTGTACCACCAGACCGGCCCAAATAGCATCTATAGCCTTCGTGTAATCAAGCTAACATATTTTGCATATTTTTAGGATGTGCATCATCGTTATTTCCGGTAGTGCAAAAATAAAAACTATATTCACATACTAGCTATGCTAGTGTTACTAGTGTTTGGTGTAAAGAAGCATTTCATTATATGTAGTAGTTTTTCAACACAAGAATGCATAATGTCGTTTTACTAAGCTAAGAGTCTTTTATATTGAAATGAATCAATGAACAATGAAATGATAAACTGTAGTTATAAAACTCCAGACTTTCCGAATTTCAGTACAGATCTAGGCATATCTAGATAATGGCATATCTGGAAAACCTGACAAAAAATCTGAATTTTACTTCTTATACTTTTGTATTTTTAGAGCAGAGTTTGCAATACATTTGTTTGCTCATTCATGTACATGAGCCACTAAACAAAACTTGTGTGTTTCCTGTTTCACAGATAAATAAAATGTGCCTGAAATCCAAGCGTCCGACAATGATTATCCTGCACGTATTTTTAGTCTTTTCGTCCTTCAGTAGATCAGGAGATGATGTATTGTTTTAATATGGAAGAGAGCAAAAGTATGTAAAATATGTTTTGGCCTTCAAAAATTATCTCCAAAGTTCGTAACAACTTTTAATTGCTATAAACGTTATCAACACATTCCACACTCTTACTTGTAAGAATGTACTACTTTGAGAATGATTTAGTTTTCCGTCCATTTGTGCATAAATAATAAAAAATCAATCGCTTATAAAAGTGAACTAACATGTGGAGGTTTAGCTCGGGGCCCCCTTTAGGCCGGGGCCCCCCGCGCCCGCTCAGTCCGCTAATAGGAAAATCCGCCACTGCCGCACACTGAGAAGTGATGATGATTATGATGAGTCCCACCTCTTATCCCGATATAGTATTGAGAGGATCGTTTGTATCTTATCGATAATTGTGTTGTTGTAAATTAGTAATAAAGCAAATAATCAAATAATAAAGCAAGTAAGTATTTCAAGAACGTGGTGGCTACAAAACTTATATTCCTCTTTATGAAGCAGTCATGGTCGGTCTCAATACATGATACACTGGTGGACACAAAAATAGGAACTTTTTTCTGTGACCGAAAGACATAGTTCTTGTCAGAAATATTTGGTAGCCCTGAAAAGGACTGTTAAAGTGGTTGTTGGGAGGTGGTGTTGCGGTGTTCCACAGAGCGAAAACACATTCTAAAGGTCAATGTGTTGACCGTTATTCGCTATCACTTCCTGACAGTGTTTGGCCATATCGCCGATGAGGTTACGGCATTCGCTTCTGGGTATGCGTTTCCACATATCCGCGCAGCGTGTCCATAGATCATCGGCTGAACGTGCAGGCTGGTTCTTAAGCTGATGCTTGAGAGTTGACCACAGATTTTCAATCGGGTTGAGGTCAGGACTCAACGCAGGCCACGGTACAACTTGCACATCCTGGTTTGCCAAATAACATTTAACTGTTCGCGATGTGTGCTTAGAGTCGTTATCATGCTGAAAGATGTAATGCTTTTCGTCTCCGATTTTTTGTCGGGCGTATGGCAACATCTTACGACTAAGTATTTTTCTATACCCTTGCGAGTTCAGTGTCCCGTTGATACGGAACAAAGGACCCGGGCCGGGCCAGGAGAAGCAACCCCACACCATTACATGGCCGCCTCCGTGACTAAGGGTTTTTATCGTATTTTTCGGATGATACGCCTGATTAGGAAGGCGCTAGACCTATGTAATGCCGTCCGAACCATCCAGATTGATTCTGGACTCATCCGAAAAAATGATTTTGCTCCACCAAAAGATGGATGCAGCTAAATGTTCTTCGGCAAACCGAATGCGCGCTTCTATGTGGTGCGGCAGCAGCTTACGAACCTTCCGCGGTCTCCGGGCACAGAACCCAGCGGCGTGTAAACGGCTAGACACCGTTTTCACCGAAACTTGCAATCCAAGCTCCTGCTTGATACGAGCGCAAGTTTTGAAAGGATCCGCCCTGATCATCTCAACAATCTGCGCGACAACGTCGGCCGTTGTTTTTCTCGGACGACCTGTCGATTTACCCGTAGCCTCGCTACGAATGGCGTTGTCCACAAAAGTCCGCGAACGGCCGAACGCCTTGCAGATTGTCTTGATTGGCACGTTCTCACGATATAGCCCCTGAATGTGTTTTCGCTCCTCTGGTGTGCAGTGCTTTCCGCGACCCATGATGATTTTGTGGAATTTTCAAATAGCAACCTTTCATCTTGACCACTGATGGAAGAATGTGTTGTTGTTGTTTGAATAGTTTTGAGAGGCTTTGGCTCCAACAGTCTAAGTTTACCGATCCCATGTGCGTCAAGTCGATCTTCTGTGCCATCGTAAGGTCTGTGCTGCCCGATCTGGTGCCCGCTTGGCGTTGGCGACATTAATCGCTTCGAAGTCAACCGAGAATCACCAGGTACGCGGTTCGACTCTTTTCATGGCAATCCCACCATGCTCGGCCCTCCAACCATCAGCGGTGTCTGCTTCTCGGACTTGAACCACTCTGCTCTCGACGCAAAAACGCCCAATGCCTTTTTATATTCCGGCTCCTTAACGGAGAGATCGATTCTCCGGCATTACTAGCCAGCATCAATTTGTTCGCTCCCTGTCGGATTCTTAGATCTAATTTCCATCTCCGAGTACCGCGTACCCGCACAACCATAGCCAGGGACACCCCATTATACGTATGTCCCTCGAGTTCAATGAAGTGTTAGATTTGTTCGATTTTAGTATGTCTACTTCCACGTTCAAGGAGAAATTGCGTCTACGTCACATTTAATGTTTGCTTATAACTAGAGGTTTATTTATATGCTCCTTAATTTAATTATAAGGTTTCCGATTAGACACGATGGTCCTTTCATCTTGACCACTGATGGAAGAATGTGTTGTTGTTGTTTGAATAGTTTTGAGAGGCTTTGGCTCCAACGGAGTTCTTTCGCCTCTTTGTGAGAAAAAGTTATACTATTACATTTGGTGGTAAAGATTGGACATTTTTTGGAATTTAAGAAGATTTTCCTGTTTCTGTGGATTGGCTGATAATATTGAGTCAATGTTAAAGTCAAGATTGTAAGTAATTCGAAGTTGTGTGTATCCGTGGCATTCTGTTAAAAGGTGGAAGACTGTTATAGTGGTCCCGCAGAATTGGCAGAGAGGAGGGCTGGATCGTTCGATGAGATAGCTGTGGGTCAGTCTAGTGTGGCCTATTCTTACTCGAGTAAGAATCTTCTGGTCTCGATGTTTTATTGCTGATGGCCATGGTGAAAATGTTGTTTTCACTAGACGAAGGAAGTTGTTCTTGGTTTTAAACCATTCCTTTTCCCATGCTTCTCTTATTTTTCCGTTCATGAAGATTATTGCGTCTCTCTTGGCCTGTGCAATGTTGAAGGTGGATGTTTTCCTTCTGCCTTTGTTGGCGAGGCGGTCGGCGGTCTCGTTGCCTTTTATTCCAGTGGGACCAGGTATCCAGCAGATGGTGAGTTGCTGGTCCTGGTTGATGTGTGGGCTAGTGATCTGGTAGAGCTTTTTGATGTTTGGGTCTCTACAAGACCCTTGTTCTAGTGCTGAGAGTACACTTGCACTGTCGGTGAAGATGACATTCTCCAGATCTGAGCCCAGGGAATCCTCTACTGTGGGGGTTCATGGTACCACGGCCGAGTGCCGAGGTGTAATAGTGTGGTGATGTCCGGGATATTGCAGCTTGTCAGAGATAAAAATACGGAGTTGGCTCTATGGAGGAAAGATGGTGCTTGGATGTTCATTTCCATTATTCTTGTTGCTGTTGCGGCTAATTTAGCTGTAATTATATGGCTAAGTGGAAGAAGTCCACTCTCATTCAGTATGGAAACGATGGGGCTGGTGTGGAAGGCGCCTACGGCATATCTCAGTACAGTATGGTAGATGGGGCTTATTTCCTTTTCAAATTGTTTCTTTTTAATTGATACTATTTCTATTCCGTACAGTAGTTTTGGAAGCAACCAGTAATTTATAATGAAGATGAGTGTATCTTTTGAAGCTTTGTGTGTCCCTGTACTGAGCATTTTAAAGAGGTTTATTTTCTTTATGGCTGTTGTTTTTACTTGTTGAATGTGTGCTTGAAATTTGAGTTTTTCGTCTATTGTAATACCGAGTATTCTTGCTTTTTTGCAGTCTGGGATTGGTTTTTGATTTAAGCAAAGTGGTACCGTTGGATGTGGATAGTTGCAGATATGAAGTATGTTGCTTTTTTCAGCAGCGATGTCATAACCGATGTTCTTTGACCATTCCCATAGGATATTCAGTCCCTGTTGCAGATTGTATCGCGCAACTCCATTATCTGCATTGCTCGATATCAGAACGATATCATCAGCGTACACCAATGGAGTAATGGATGGTAGTAGTGAGTGGAGAAGACTTTCAATGCTGATTAGAAATAATGTCGGAGAAAGAATGGCTCCCTGAGGAACTCCGTTTTCGAGTGTTTTGGTGCTAGATTTTTTCGCTCCAATCAGCACCTCGAAGGTACGGTCTGAGAGGAAATCATCGAGGAATGTGATCATATTACCTCCGAAATTCCATCTGGCTAGCTGGCGCATGATTGCGTACTTCCATGTCCGATCGAAAGCTTTATCCAAGTCGATGATAGCACAGTCGGCATGATGTTTATCGGATTTTACTTTGGCTAGTTGTTCTTCGAATTGCACAAAGTAAGTTTCCGTGCCTAATCCGTATCTAAATGCATGTTGATTAATGCTGAGGAGCTTCCTGCCTTCCAGTTCTTGGGTAAGACGTCGGTTTACCATTCTTTCCAACACTTTTCCGATGCAGTTTAGTAAACTAATTGGTCTGTAGCTATTTGGGCTGTGTTCAGGATTATCGTGCTTTAAGATGGGTATTGTTAGACTTTTCTTCCAGTGAGGAGGAATTTTGCCACTCTGCCAGATTTAGTTGTATAGCTTTAAGAGCAGGTATTTTCCTTCAGAAGGAAGGTTTTTTAGCAGTGGATAGCCAATGTCATCTGGTCCGGCTGAGTTGCCTTTGCACTTGGCAAGAGCATAACTCAGTTCGGCTATGGAAAAGGATCTATTGTCATGTATGTTGGGTCTGCTATTGAAATGTAATTGTATGGATTCGGTTTTTGCTTTGATGGTCTTAAATTCTGGCAAATAAATATTTGTGGCGGGTATGGTGGCAAAATGAGTGGCAAGTACCTCTGGTGTTGACTCAACTGGGACTATTGTTTCATCATCGGTTTTGATGATGATATGAGCGGTGTCTTGCTTGCGTTCTGTTAAGCAATTAACATTTCTCCACATGTCTTTTCCTGACATTTCGAGACTTATGTTGTCTTTGAATCGGTTCCATGATTCTTGTTTTTCCTTTTTCATTTCTTCTCGAGCACTGCGTTAGAAATGAAAGACAGATTATGGTTAGTAAAAATGTTATGTAGTTTATTAAATTTTCTGTTATTTCGGGAGATTCTAACGTTCTTATCTTCTGCATTAAGGTATCCTGCTATTAGCAAGGATGTGAAAAAAGGTTAAGAAATGAGTTAAGTTCGGATTGGTTAAAGGTAGGTCTAGGAGGTAGGTACAGTGAGACGATGGTCATGTCTATGGGAGACTTTATGTTGACTGCTATTGCGGAAAGATTTGTGTCAGTTTTTATTAATTTGAAGGGAATAGATTTATGCACACCTATTGCAACACTGTGATGTGGGTTAGTTGGAAAAAAGCTTGTAGGACCAATTGTAGAGGTTAAGTGGAGAGTGGTTGGTATTTGGTGGATCGCAAATTTCTTGATGTGTTATTACGGCAGGTTTGTATTCGTTAATTAGTAGTTGAAGTTCGTAGAGGTTAGTGTTCATTCCTCTTATGTTCCAGTTTAATATAAATGGTTTGTTTGTGTCATTAGTATTATTGGTTGTGGAGAGCATTATTATGGTTTAAGTCAGTAAACAATAAGGGTAAGAGGAAAGGAGAATAAGTTCAGCGGCGATGTTTTTTCTTCGATGGTTTGGCAGTTGGTGATCTTTGTTCGGAGGGAAGAGTGGGAGAAGCGATGGGCGAGATGACTGCGATTTCGTTGGATCCCATGTTTTCACTGCATTTCTTAATTCTTCTTCCGATGAGGCATTTTCCAGGTTGTGGTTTCGTTTGCGGGATTGTGCTGAGATGACGGATGTGGCCGAAAATTCTGATTCTGTGTCGGATGTAGACATCGTTTCTTGGTCATTTGTTTCGTTGTCCAATTCCGGGTTTTCCATAGCTTCAGCATTGTTGTTGCTCTCGCCGACATTGTTGGATTGGATCGAGTTTTGTTTTTTTATTTGTGTAGCGGCTTCATTCGTCGAGTTATTCTTATTATTCTGCAAATTTCCATTTGGTTCTTTCAGTTTCTTCAGAAGAGCTTCGATGAGCTTGCTTTGGGTATCCATCTTTTTCATCTGTTCTAGGATCGTTTTCTTCTGCTTTCGTTTCTCTTGTATAGCCGGTTCAATCTACAACCAACTAATGGCGATAGAGAACCACTTTCAAAACTATCTCACAGGATACTTTTTCCTTATTACGTTACTGTACAATTTATGACGATTCACGTTTCGGGTTGCATTGGACCAGACCACTACCCCCAGGAAAGTTATCAAATTATATATACTATTTTTCGCGCGCGTGTCTCAATGCTATATCGACTCATTCTTTTCTTTTATTTTTGTTTTTGTATTTACAGTTGGTTCCCGAGATACACTATTTATGGGGATCGAAAACGGCCGCAAAAAACCGCGTATCTCGAATTTCCTCGTAAGTCGAATCTCGTGATTTCTAGCCAAAATATCACTAATTTTCGTGTAAATTTGCAATTAGGGGGTGGTTTTAGCCACTTAATCAATTATTTCATATGATTCTGAATGAAATAACAGTTTCAAACCTTTTGAAATAGCTTTTAACATTCGATCAAAACAGAAATTATTTGACATTTTACAATAAATGTGTCAAATCAGTCTAATTTGGTCAAAGAACTGTCAAATTTAGAAATTCGCGTATCTCTGAATCCACGTATAAGAGGTACCGTGTATCTCGGGGACCGCCTGTTCTTGTCTATTTATTTTATCTTTTTAATTTTATTTTAAAAAGATATATAGAAAGATATAAAAGCAAAAAAAAAGCTAAAATCATCATCATCATCATCAAACCTGGTGATGGCAAGTGAGGTTTACACAACAAGTGACTAAAACATTTATTTATCAATTTATATTTCATTCACGCTTTCGCGGATTTCGTCTTTTCTAAATTAATCTACTTACTTACTATTGTCACAACAGTCATACTTCATACGATAGTGGCCTTGATGTGAGTTGCACACAGTCTCCTAAATTGGGGTATAGTATCTGCATTACAAACCACTCTGGGTATCATATTAAAAGTTTGTATGCCTTGGAAAAACAAAGAGTTCATTGCTGATGCTGTCTCAACCTTAGGAACTCTCGGGTCTGCTGCTCTTCTTGTGTTGTAGTCGTGCACATTTAACCTTCGAACAACCCGATCACAAAGATATTGAGGCAAGTGACTGTTCAGGAGTTTATAAACAAAAATCATTGTTTGGTACATTACCCGCTGTTTCACCGACATCCATTTTAGGGTATCCAGCATACCATCCGCATCCTAGAATAGCTCGCATTGCTCTGTTTTGCAGTTTTTGCATTCTTGTCATTTGTCCTGCATTAGCCACAAAAATAATTGACGGACAAAAATCCAGATGTGGAGCCATAAGAGACTTGTAAAGCTGTATCTTTGCAAAAACACTTAAGTCTTTTTTTAGTCGACAAATAATCCCGCATTTTTTTCGCCATTTTCTTAATGATGTTAGGCCCGGTTATTAAACACAAACGGAAATGACACAAGACAAGTTCGTCAAGACAAACGGAAAATAGATATGCATTTTGAAACCGTTCTTGTCATAGACAAGTTTCGTTAAATTTTTTCTTTCGTTAAAGCTGTGTCAAAGCCTTTGTCGATGTGTCAAAATGTTTAAAATCAAAATAAAAAAAAACATAAACAAGTTTAATTAAGATACATACGTTTCGCAAGCTAACAACAATCCTTGTTTTAAAAATCAAAATGATTTTCTCCGACTACGTAAGTGACGATAGCAGCAGTGAAGAAGAAACAACGGTAGATCTGGCAAAACCGCGCCGACTGCTTCGAAGTGTTTTCGACCCGTTACAGCTTTCCAACCAAGCGTGAGTTAGGCATGCGGCTCATTTGTGCAAACCGTGTCAAACATATGTGGTTGTTCTTAAGGGAAAGGAAAGGGTTAAGCGAAAGGGGCCACCGTGTCGTCAGCAAAGAGATTAATATCACAAAATTTCAATACATTTTTCATGTCATTTAAATACATAATAAACCAAATAGGACCAAGCACACTTCCTTGGGGGACTCTCAATGAGTTTTCAACAGATTCCGATGTTGTGGTTTTACAACGAGTTCTCTGAGTTCTCCCTTCTAAATAATTTTTAAACCAATCAAGTTCTTGTCCCACAATACCGAAGTTTTTTTAAGGCATTGATTAACAAAGGTCTCGATATTGTTTCAAAGGCTCTTTTCATATCTAAAAAGACAGCTAATGTTATAGGGTAAATGTACCAATAGTGGTGCAATTTGTAGTGGTACCGATGTGTTTTAATGGATTTAAAGTGTCAGGAAGGACAATTTCTGAATAGTTTAACACATAGCAATTGAAATATGTTTTATCTTCGCAATTACAATCATTTTCACCAGGAAACACATCAAATTTACGAAAAAAATACATATTTTTGTGACTGCTTCGTTGTACCTATAATGGTGGTATGGTTCCTATAGTCGTCGTATTGTCGTAAAAAACGTCAAACGTCATAGTGACTGGTCGATAATTCTTTGCGCTCCGATATTTTATAATATTATTCAGTGAAAACTTATCCATAACGCAACTTGCTTGCTTGTGCTGACTGCCTCAAGACCTGGTTTTCATTAACAGTTGGAAATTGCTCATCTGCAATCACCTACAATCATTTTTCCTGCTCTACAATCAATACCCCATTTCAACTATTGCTGTACCATTTTACAATGGCCGGTATCTGCGCCGCTTGTGCCAACGACATCGTACCTGCTGATCGAATTGTGAAATGCCAGGGTTGGTGCAATGCCGAGTTTCATTTCACATGCAGTGGACTCTCTGAGGAACTGTCCGCTATTATAGAGTCCTGTGCACAACTTTTTTGGGCATGTAAGGCTTGTGTAAAGTTTCATAGAGATCCGCGTTCGGCTGTGCTTAGGTCGTCTACCCCTTACACCCACACCACTGTCGACTTATCGTCCAGCATTGCCGACCTTAAAGCGAGCCTCCATAGTGAGCTGCCAAAACAAATCACTGCCGTTATTAAATGCGATCTCCTCGAAGTGCTGAAGGATGAGATGCGTTCCTTTTTGCTTTCATCACACACCTCTACCGATTTACCCGCTCAACAACCCATTCATCGCAATCCAGCAACATCATACCCCGAATTGTTTAACTCAGTAATTAACAATATTCCCGATACCATTACACCAACACAAACACAGTTCCCATCTTTGGCGGCCTCACTTAGTGTAAGTGCAATCAAACCGACATCCTACATCAACAAAACACCACTTAACAACCTGCAAACACCACTACTAAGAGGATCGGGATCACCGCTTGCTTCAGATACACTGGATATCATTCCACACACTAATACGCGTATGTGGCTTTTCTTTACACGTTTCGCCCCATCAGTTACCACTGAGCAAATTTCTCATATGGTGCAGGTACGTTTAGCGCTTGACAAGCGGGATGTGTTTGTTCACCGCCTGACGAAATTCGGCGCTAACACAAGTACACTCTCATTCATCTCATTCAAAGTGGGCATACCGGCCACTTTACGCAGTAAGGCTCTATCACCTGAGACATGGCCCTCCGCTCTAACATACCGAGAGTTTCGTGACTACCGGAACAACAACAATAACAATCCCAATACACGCGCCGTCACCGATACTAACTCGATACATCAACTCACACACGATCACCCTGCCACTCTCGCTGCAGACAGCTATCACAATCCACTCTCACGGTCCGGAATAAGCGCTCCGACATCAAACACCACTACAGATATGCACTCGCAGCCTAGTCCGATTTCCTCTCCTGCTATGACCACTACAGATGCAGGTTTGTTTACAACTGAACCACAGCAGGATCTCAACGAGCGAATGCTTGTCACCACTACACCTATCAGATCTCCTCCTGAATGCTTAGCCGCTCCTAAAAAAAGACCGCGACGAGTTAACACTAAACGGACTGATGATTCTGCGGAAGCCGGTCCGTCAGATGAATAGCAATTGAATATCAACAACACAACAACAACATACCTACCAATGTATTACCAAAATGTTCGAGGCTTGCGTAAAAAACTGAATGATCTTAGACTAGTACTTTCAGAAACTGAATACAAAATCGTAATATTAACTGAAACCTGGTTGAACAATAACATAAACAATGAGTTATTCAACGACGATCGCTATTCTATTTACCGATGCGATAGAACCACCACTAACAGCACTTTCTCCATCGGTGGTGGTGTTCTAATAGCCTGCTCTCGCTCTCTCTCATCTTGCGAAATTACACCGACGGATCGAACTATGGAACAGTTGTGGGTCAAAATTCGATTGGGCAATATTTTTGTTTATATCGGTGCCATGTATATTCCACCGTACAACGCATATAACGACATAATTGTTAACAAACATCTGGAAAGTATACGCGAAGTTTCATCACGCATGAGAGATAACGATCTTCTGCTTGTCGCTGGAGATTTTAACAAATGGGACATTACGTGGTCGAAGCTCAATCCAGTCGATGTCGAGGATGTACCATTGCGCTCCACATTCATGCACTATAAACCGTCATCTAAGTCTCGAAATAATCATATTTTCATAGATGGTATGGCAGCA
Source organism: Anopheles merus (assembly GCF_017562075.2). Lineage (NCBI taxonomy): Eukaryota > Metazoa > Arthropoda > Insecta > Diptera > Culicidae > Anopheles > Anopheles merus. The sequence continues at coordinate 18,587 of NW_024428258.1, read as the reverse complement.
AACGGCCTTTATGAATTAAGCAACGTTAGAAATTCCATGGACCGACAACTCGATCTAATTTTTGCTAACTCCAACGCCGCTGAGATCTGTTCTGCCGTGTCTAAATCCGAATCGGCTCTGCTTAAGTTCGACAATTATCATCATGCACTCGAATGGTAAATACGTCACTATGATCCTCATGCGTCTTGCTCCCACCCAAGCAACACACATCAGCAACGATTAAATTATTCAAAGGCTAATATCGTCGAACTGGAGGAAAGAATATTTCTATTCGGTTCTACTTTTAACTGCTCCAACTTTCCATCCGTTGACGACGCTGTTCATGCTTTCACAATTTTCATTAAAGATGCTCTACAATCCTGTACTCCAATTATGCACCAGAAACGCTCTCCAGCATGGAGTAATAACAGGCTTATCATCCTCAAACGAGCCAAAAACAAAGCCATTAGTCGACACCGTTTTTTGAGAAGTAATATCACTAGGGAAAATCGTAACAACGCCATACAAGCATACCGTCAGTATAACCGATCAAGATATAAGCAATATATATCTTCAATCGAAAGGTACCTTCTCCGACATCCCCGAAAATTTTGGCGCTTTATCGACAGCAGACGACGCTCAAAAGTAGTTCCATGCACAATCAAATATAATGATTCCGTGGGCACGTCACCCGAAGATATTTGCAACATTTTTGCTGAACGATTTTCCGATGCCTTGTCCACCCCAATTGTAGATCAAACGGTGATCTCAAGGGCCACATCTTACACACCTCTAAACATGATTGATTACACCATTCCTACGTTTGATATACGCACAGTAGAAAAGTGCCTGAAAAGCCTTAAACCATCTACAGCTCCTGGTCCCGATGGCATTCCGAGTTTCATCATCAGTAAATGCTATCAATCCCTAGCACCTATATTAACAAACATATATAACACGTCATTGAGTTCCGGTATTTTCCCACGCTTATGGAAGACCTCGTGGATGGTACCAATATTTAAAAAAGGGGATCGCTCATGTGCTCCAAACTATCGCGGTATCACATCACTTTGTGTGGTGTCAAAAGCTTTTGAGCTTCTGCTTTACAGCCCTATGCTCTCCGCTACATCGAATTATATTATGGATAACCAACACGGGTTCGTACCCAAACGTTCAACATTAACGAACCTCACTGAATTCGTTAGTTTCTGCAAACGTAATCTCGACTCCGGAGGTCAAGTGGATGCTATTTACACCGATCTAAAAGCTGCTTTCGACCTCATCTCACACGACATTTTAATCGCCAAATTGCACAAATTAGGGTTTTCGGAACAAATAGTTAAGTGGTTGCATTCCTACCTCACAGAACGCTCATACAAGATCAAGGTAAACGATCATACATCTAGAGAGGTGCTTGGCACCTCAGGGGTGCCTCAAGGCAGCAATTTGGGCCCGCTGCTCTTCATTCTTTATATAAACGATGTAGGGCAATTGCTAGCTAAACACCGTTTTCTTCTGTTTGCCGATGACGTTAAGCTGTTCGCTCCTATCAACGATACCAATGACTGCATCAATCTTCAACATGCCATCAACCTGTTTAGCATATGGTGCCGTGATAATGCAATGGTGCTATGTATCGAAAAATGTCGTGTTTTGTCTTTTTACCGTTCTCGGTCTTGCACACGATTTAACTACCAGATCGATAACATATCCGTTGAACGCACCGATACATTCCGCGACCTTGGGATCATTCTCGACACACGTTTAACATTTAACGATAACCTAGAGAATATAGTGTCTAGAGGGAACCAACTACTGGGTTGGATTATTCGATCAACGCAAGGTTTCCGTAATCCTATGACCATAAAAACCATCTACTGTGCCTACGTTCGATCTGTGTTAGAATATGGCAGTATTGTTAGTGACCCCTGTACCGAACAATGGAGTAATCGAATCGAGGCCATCCAAAGAAAAGCGACTAGATATGCTGTAAGACTCTTACCATGGCGACAGGGCGATGTGCTACCGTCATACCATTCCCGGTGTCTGCTTTTAGGGATTCAGTCGTTGAAAAAGCGCCGTGAGATAGCTAAATGCCTTTTTATATCAGGACTACTTAACCACCACATTGATACTCCTACTCTATTAGCTACGATAGGATTTAACGCGCCATCTAGGAATCTACGTACACGTCAATTCATATCCGTCCCTCGTTATAGAACTCGTTTTGGCCAGTCTGATCCTATGTCAGCTATGTGTCGAACTTTCATAAATAACTTTGATTTATTTGATTTCAACATGCCACAGAATGTTTTTAGAGATAGACTCAGGACACAACTTACGTAATATTTTTTTTCTCAAAATACATTTTCTATTCTTGTGCACCTGTTCTCCCCGATCGATTTATGTACCTTACATAGTCTATAAGCACTAATTTAGGTACATTCATGTAGGATCTTCAAGATCCCGATGGATTAATCAATAAACATATTAAACATATTGTGTTCCTATAGTGGTGGTAAACAAAGATGCCTTAAAAACAGTGTCTTATTTTAATGAAACTAGTACGACGTGTCAAAAATGTCGTCGAAAAAAATCTAAAATTACCTGTTTTTATTGATTTTAGAACTAGGGCCACGATAGGAACATGCCTGTTTGGTGTACCTATAATGGCACTATGGTAAAAAACACTTAAAAATGCATAAATATAATCAAAAGCCAATGAATTTGAATAAAATAATATCATTTGATAACAATTATGTTAAAAAACTAATAATTGCGTTGTTATTTGGTCATTTAGAACGTTAACAAAAATATTAGTATCGTTATGAAATCCTAAGGATTTTGGAAAATGTTGACACATTTAACAAAATAATGGATTTTTCGGTCACTCAGTAACGGAATGGCCCCATTTAACTTTAAAACCCTTTGTAAAAGGCTAAAGAACATTTCACACTAACGTAAATAACTTAATTACTTTTAATTTGCCATATGAACCACATTTTAGTGCAATACCACCACTATTGGTACTAGCACCACTATAGGTACATTTACCCTATGTTTTTTGTTTAAATTGGTTTTCCACTTCTCAAGTACAAGATTCAGAGCTGTTTCACAGGAATGAGATTCTCTATATCCTGATTGTTCTGGAACTAATAATTTATTTTCCTTTAAGTATTGAACCAGATGCTCCTTCACCACGAGTTCTAAAATTTTTTCTAGGGTGTTTAGCATATTTATTTGTTTATTTGTAAATGTTCAGTGATTGGCCATAATTGGCCTTATCTCTGATCTTATAAACTAAACTTATAATAACATAAAGCATCACGGTACAATGTAACATCAGCACAAAATAAATAACAAAGAGTATCACAACAAGAAAAACAGGTTAACCTAGGGAATTCCAGTCGAAAGAGTCATAGTGCGCATTAAATCGGATAGCCATCGCAGTCAAAGGTTCATTATCGCTATATGCACGTCTAGTTTGGTCAACTCTTAGTAGCCTAAAGTTTCTTAAAACACGAACAGGTACGTGGAAATTAACTCTAGCTAAAAGGTCCGGTGAATCTATCTCTCCTAGGATGATTTTCTTCATGAACAATATTTGCGCCGTTTCGCGACGAGTAGCGAGAGATTCCGGTCCAAAAATTAAACACCGGGCATGATAACTAGGTCTCGCTGCTACGTTACGCCAGGGTGTGAACCGTAAGACCAAACGGGTGAATTTTTTCTGCACTGACTCAATCTTATTCAACCATAACGACGACGATGGGCACCAAACTACTGAGTGTTGTGTTTAAATGTGTTTATTCGACGTACTGTCGGGGAATGAATCTCGAGATGAGGATTGAGCCCCTTTTATACTAATTCTAACAATAGCCAAAAACAGTCTGCACTCACATTACTATTCTAACTTATACTAATATAGTTCATATCGTATTAGTAGTAGTTCACTATATAACACTTCTCGCAGCTTTAAATGACATTTTAGAGATTTTTTTTAAGGATTACAGACTACTCTTATAATCCAAAATTACGCTTGCTATTTCTTCTTTGCCTATCCTTGATTCTTTTTGACCTGCGTAACTTGGGTGAAGAAGACTTACTTCGTTTTCTTTTGGTAGTTCTTATTTTTGTTTCGCTAAAGGTATGCTTGGTACTTGATTAGTAATTGGAACTGTCTCTGGAACTGAATTACTTTCTATTAACGGAAGGGTTGGATGGTATTGGTCTGCAAGCTCAGAAAACCGAATCTGATTTGTATGAACCATTCTCACATTGCCTTGTAAATTAATCAAATAAGTGTTTGGGCTTATTTTCTCTAATACCACCGCTGGTATCCATCTAACATATTCTTCCATATGGTTTCTATAGAATACCTTATCTCCGCGGCTGTATGTATGCGTGGGACTTACTTGTTTAGGTATGCAATTCGTTTTGGGAAGTATAGTTACGCATCTTTTATCATTTTGTATAGATAGCTTAACCGGGTTGTTCCTATTTAATAATGTTCGTGGTACATAACTGAATAATAATGAAGAAGGAGTTTTACCAGTAGATGTAGATGGAGTATTGCGATAATTGAATAGTATTTTGTTAATTTTTTTCTGAAGTGGTATTTGTTTCAATCGTTCGTCAATCAGATACTTTTTCAACACTTTTTTAATTGTCTGAACTCCCCTCTCCGCTAATCCATTTGACTGGGGGTGATAAGGAGGAGATTTCAACACCTTTATATTATTTGCCTTACAGGCTTCTATAAAACCTGAGGAGTTGAAGGGTGGACCATTGTCCGAACACACTTCATTTGGGAACCCAAAATACGTATAGATTTCATCTAAACGCTCCAATACACTCTCGGTACACGTTTTACGTAATGATTTAACATCTATAAATTTTGAATAAGCATCCACTACTATCAAAAAAGTATTTCGGTCAAAATAGAATAAATCCAAATGAATGCGTTCAAAGGCATGTGTAGCTGAAGGCCAACTTGATGTAACTGTCTCTTTTGGTACCCTTTGAGTTTTTTGACAAAAAGGGCAAGATTTAAGTGTATTTAGTACATCTTTGTCAAAACCTTTCCACCAAAAATATGATCGACCGATCATTTTCATTCTTATAACCCCATCATGATTTTCATGCAATTTTTGTAACACTCGACTTAGTAGTGACTTTGGCACTACTACCCGATCTTCAAAATAGAGACAATTATTTTCGACCTCAAAATTCTGTACCATTTTGAATACGGTTTCATTTCTTCTACTACTTCTTTTGGCCAACCATTTATAGTCCAATTAATAATGTTACTGATAACAGCATCCTTGTGCTGCTCTTCCTCTATTTCTTCCACACCAATAAATTGTTGCAGGTTATTATCTGCAACCGATATGTGCTCAATACGATTTTTGATTGGCAATGGTAGACGAGATAATGCATCGGCATGACTAATACCTTTACCTAGCCTATGTACCACGTTGTAGGAATAATTCGACAAAATTACTGCCCATCTGTGCAATCTAGAAATTGCGACAGCGGACGATCCTTGTGTGGGTTAAAAATTTGCCTCAGCGAAGAACTGTCCGTAACGAGAGTAAAACTCGTACCATACAAATACTTATGAAATTTTTTTACGCCGAACACAACCGCTAAAGCTTCTTTATGTATTTGCCCGTAGTTAATTTGCGCGCTTGTTAGTGTTGATGAGACAAAGTACACAGGCTTCTCTACTTGATCCACTATGTGCGATAACACGGCACCTACCCCATACGGACTGGCATCCGTTGTTAGTATAAGTGGCGTTTTTGGATCGTAGGGATCCAACACATCGTTAGAAACCAAGAGCTCCTTACATTTTTTAAACGCTGTCTCGCACTCGTTGGACCATGTGAATTTACTATCTCTCTTTAGCAAATTATATAACGGATGTAACTCCGATGACAAATTCGGCAAAAATCTGTGGTAGTAGTTTAACAGACCTAAAAATGACTGTAACTGACCAATATCTTTAGGTGCTGGAGCAAGACAGATTGCTTCAGTTTTACCTTTACATGGACGTATTCCCTCGCTTGTTAGCATGAACCCGAGGTGTTCGATTTCTGTTTGGAAAAATCGCGATTTAGCCCAATTAATTTGAACTTTATGTTTATTTAATTTAAACAACACCTGGAATAAATTTTCTTTGCATTCACTTATGGTACTTCCACCAATTAGAATATCATCTAAATAAGGAATAGCTTTTGTCCCGAGTAGTATTTGATCTATTATAGATTGAAATACAAACGGCGCTGAACTTATACCAAAAGGCATTCTTGTGTATTTGAACAATCCTCGATGGGTATTTACGGTACATAACTCTTGCGCTGAGTTGGACAAACGTACCTGTAGGTAAGCCCCGGTTAAATCGATTTTGCAAAAATAAATAAAATTCGACAAATTGGCTAGTATGTCATCAATAGCCGGCAACGGATAATGTTCCGTGGAAATAAATCGATTCAATGTAGCTTTCCCATCTAAACAAATTCGAATTGTTCCATCCTTTTTTGGTGTTATTACTATAGGACTAGCCCATGGGGACGTACGTACTGGGACTAAGATTCCGCTTTCCACCATGCTATCTATTTCCTTTTCTACTTTTTCACGAAATTTGAACGGTACAGTGTATGGTTTATGAAATATGGGTACAGCATCTTGCTTAAGGATTATATCCGCTGTAAACCCTTTAATTGCCTGACTGGCATCCCCCGCAATTACGTATGGGTATTTGTGTTGAATTTCAGACTTAAAATTGTGTTGAATAGCATCAATAGACGAAAAATTGAGACTTACCAGTTTTCTCCATTCTGGCATGATTATATCTAAACTTGAGCGACCGAGGAGTGGTGTAAGCACCTTATTTTTTTCTGGTTCTAGAACAAAAATATTTAGCCAAACGAAATTGCCATACCTGTTCCTCACTTGTACTAGTAGCTCTCCTTTTGGACGAATAGTTTGCCCTGACACCGTTTGAAACACCTTTCTCGTCTTCCGCAACTGCACGTGAGAGAGTTTCTCCTCGTACGTCTCTCTCGATATCACCGATTCGCACGCGCCGGTGTCTACCTCGAAACACACCATCACACCTTCAATTTGCAGCTCCATTGTCGCTGGTATATCTGTGCGCGTTGAACTCGCACCGCTGGCACTGCAAATCGTACCGGTGAACTTCTCGTTCTGGCACGTTGTTGGTTTCGATGTATCGTCCGCATCTTTCAACTGGTTCAGGTTCATCTGCTCCGTAGCGTCCACGAGCTCAGCCACTCGATTTTTTTGTTTTTTGACCGACACAACGATGACACATGACCAACCTTTCCGCATGCGTAACACGTCCATTGTTTGGCAGGACAAGATTCTGGGTTGTGAGCCCTACCACATCGAAAACAGTTTTTGTCGCGTTCCGATGAAGGCTTAGATCCCGCATGCGTTGTCCCTTTTCTATTCTGTTTAGCTGGCATTTTCTCTGACGGCTTCCAAGCTGTGCGTGGCTTTAGCGTTGCCAGTTTTGATGCTCCCTGCATCTCTTTACACTCGTGCTCCGCCGCTTCCCAGCTTCTGCCAATCTCACACGCTTTTTCGAAGGTGAGACCTTCTTCGGTAAGGAGTTTAGTGCGCAACCCGGAGTTATGTACCCCTGCTACGAATTGATCGCGTAGCGCTTGTTGCAGAAACGTTCCAAAATCACAAGATTGTGAGGACGCTTTTAGTTCGATAATAAACTCCGTTATTGTTTGACCTATCGCTTGTTCGCATTTGCGATACTTGTATCGCTCTGCCACCACGTTAACTTTTGGGGCTAAGTGCTGTTTCAACAGTTTGATCAGGTCCTTATACGATTTAGAACACGGATCATCTGGAGAACATATTCGTGATGCCATGGAATATAATGATGGACCCGCCATTGTAACCAGCATTGGCACTTTTTTACCTTCTTCTACGTCGTTTACGATGAAGAACTGCTTCAGGCGATTTTCATATTCGTCGAAATTTTCACCAACGACGAACGGTTCCATGTGGCCAAACATTGACATTGCCATTTTATATGCCCTAAGCCTGACGTTGACGGCTTTGGCTCTTCCCCGTCGGGCATCCTAAGTTGCCTCTGCACACTAACACAACACTACACCGCACTAATCTCAGACACGAGATCGACTGACTGACCGACTGATAACGATTTGATCCGACGTTGATCAAAACGCACGACTGATTAGAGAGAGGTTTCACACGTTTACCTTATATCCTCGTCGCCAAAACTGTGTTCTGTTTAAATGTGTTTATTCCACGTACTGTCGTGGAATGAATCTCGAGATGAGGATTGAGCCCTTTTATACTAATTCTAACAATAGCCAAAAACAGTCTGCACTCACATTACTATTCTAACTTATACTAATATAGTTCATATTGTATTAGTAGTAGTTCACTATATAACACTGAGGAGTATTCTAAGATGGATCTGACTAGTGATTTGTAGAGTGCGACAAGACAATGTGGGTCGGAGAATTCTCTCGACTTCTTCTTCTTCTTCTTGGCTCAACAACCGATGCCGGTCAAGGCCTGCCAACACACTTGTGGGGTTGGCTTTCAGTGACTTATTGATTTCCCCCCATAGCAGGATAGTCAGTCCTACATATGGCGGCACGGTCTATTTGGGGCTTGAACCCATGACGGGCATGTTGTTAAGTCGTACGAGTTGACGACTGTACCATGAGACCGGTCTCGATTCTTCTTCTTTGGCTCAACAACCGATGCCGGTCAAGGCCTGCCAACACTTGTGGGGTTGGCTTTCAGTGACTTATTGATTTCCCCCCATAGCAGTAGTCAGTCCTACGTATGGCGGCACGGTCTGTTTGGGGCTTGAACCCATGACGGGCATGTTGTTAAGTCGTACGAGTTGACGACTGTACCATGAGACCGGCTCTCGACTACCTGCGTATAAATCCTAGCATTCTGTTCGCTCTATCAATAATTTCGTTATGATGCACATGAAAGTCAAGTTTACGGTCAAGAGTAACTCCCAAGTCTTTTACTGCACTGTGTCGTTGTAATTGTGTACTGGAGATGCAGTAGTTAAACACTATTGGACAAGTAGAACGGTGAAACGACATGGACAAACACTTATCAACAGAAATTTGTAGGTCGTTGTTCAGACACCAGTCGGAAAAAGAGTCGATCGATGCTTGCAGGACAAGACAATCACCAAAACACCTCACAGGAAAAAAAAGTCTAAGATCGTCCGCATACAATAAACATTCAGATTCCCTTACTACAATAGTAACGTCATTGAAAAATAGAGAAAACAGCAAGGGTCCAAGGTTACTACCCTGTGGCACGCCTGAACAACTCACGAATTCCCTTGATTGTACCATTAATCTTAGGGATGGGAATCACTATTGATTCTTTCCAAGTATTTGGAAATTGTCCCGTAATCAAAGAATCGTTAATAATGTTAAATAACGCGTCCCCTGTGACACTGAGACAATCTCGTATCACTTTACCATTTATATCATTAAGTCCAGAAGCTCCTTTCAATTTGAAACAGATTCTTTGGAGTGTTTGAATATCAATCGGCTGAAATTGAAATCTTTTTCTTGTTTGCTCCATATTTTTAATTTGCTCTGGTTGATTGCATTGAGGAGTGCTTTTATGTATGTCCATAACGCTATTGACGAAGTGTTCATTAAACAACCGGGCAATTTCTGATTCATCTTTTATTATCTTGTCATTGAATTGCACCCTACCTGTTTCATTGGAACCTGTTTGCAACCAACTTTTTAACAACTTCCACAATTGTTTGTTATCATTTTTCGATTAATTTATTTTTCGCTCAAAATAATTTCTTTTCGTCATTCTGAGATCACGTCGGTAGCAATTTCTACTGGTTTTATAAGATAACCAGTCTAACTCTGAATTGGTTTTCAAAAATGTGAAGTAGCGTTTGTCCAAGTTTCTGATTTTTACATTGTAAATCCGCGGTGTACCAATTTTGATAACTGTTATTATTTACCACAGCAACATCAATGAGTTGAACTATACTTGTCGCTGACGAAAATATAATATTTGTACTAGGCCGGTAGTGGTTCGCCACCCCCTAAGAGTTTGACTCCTCTGGTCTAACGATGTGCCACTCTCAGGAGGTAGGATGAGAGAGGGAGAGAGGCTAAACGTAGCAGAATGGCATGTTAGAAGGAGAGGGTAAGCTAGGAATGAGCGAACGGCTAGGATCGGTTCAACGGCGCGCCGCTCCGAAGGACGAGCCAGCCGGAGGACCCCATTCCCGGCACGGAAGGAAGGAAGGACGAGCCAGCCGGAGGACGCCATACCCGGCACGGAAGGAAAGAAGGACGAGCCAGCCGGAGGACCCCATTCCCGGCACGAGCCAGCCAGAGGACGCCATTCCGGCACGGAAGGAAGGAAGGACAAGCCAGCCGGAGGACGTCATTCCCGGCCAACGAGGAAGAAGGGCCACCCGCCCAAGCCGCTATCCGGAGGACGCCATTCCCGGCCAGCGCAGTGAAGTTAAAGCCGGAGGAAGCCATTCCCGGCCAACGAGGAAGAAGGGCCACCTGCCCAAGCCGCTACCCGGAGGACGCCATTCCCGGCCAGCGCAGTGAAGTGAAGTGCAGTGAAGTGAAAGCCGGAGGAAGCCATTCTCGGCCAACGAGGAAGGAAGAAGGGCCACCCGCCCAAGCCGCTACCCGGAGGACGCCATTCCGGCCAGCGCAGTGAAGTAAAGTGCAGTGAAGTGAAAGCCGGAGGAAGCCATTCGCGGCCAACGAGGAAGAAGGGCCACCTGCCCAAGCCGCTATCCGGAGGACGCCATTCCCGGCCAGCGCAGTGAAATAAAGTGCAGTGAAGTGAAAGCCGAAGGAAGCCATTCCCGGCCAACGAGGAAGAAGGGCCACCCGCCCAAGCCGCTATCCGGAGGACGCCATTCCCGGTTAATGCAGTGAAGTGAAGTGCAGTGAAGTGAAAGCCGGAGGAAGCCATTCCCGGCCAACAAGGAAGGAAGAAGGGCCACCCGCCTGGGCAGCAACTGGAGGACGCCATTCCCGGTCAAGTGAGAAGTGCAACAGCAGCAGGAGAACAGCAGCAGCAGAGCAGCAGTAGCAGAGCAGCGGTAGCTGAACAGCGGTAGCAGAGCAGCGGTAGCAGAGCAGCGGCAGCGTAACGTCAACATTGTTACAAGCCTAGTAACACCAGCGAAGCGTAATACTGCGAAATCGTGAGTAAAATGGCCAATTCTAAGGAGAAAATTGTACTTTTGAGGGAGGGGAAGAAAAAGAGCTAGGGCATTTAAGGGAGAAGACAGTCAAAATGAAGGAAGATCGCGCGGAAATGCTGCGAGTTATAGAAATGCAGGTCAAAATGCAAAAGCGACTCGAAACCAAGATAAGTGACTTGGAGGAAACGAACCCCAATATTGCTAGACTAGCTGCGCAAATGCTAGAGCTACAAACAGAATTAAAAAAGCAGAAAAGAGATAAGCCACAAAAACGCGAGACGCAAGAAGGGAATGTTGCATCGACAAGCGCATCGGCAAACAACTCTAGCTCGGTTTCCGAAGTGCTTATCAGGGGAATGGTTGACGCATTGAAGGAGCGCGCAACAAAGGACTCTTTGATGGAGCTTCCGATTTTCGACAAGGATTTAAAAAATGGACGCATTTTAAATCCATTTATTATAAAACTTCTTCGGAAGGAAAATTTTCCGATTTGGAAAATCTAACTCGCCTACAAAGATCATTAAAGGGGAAGCCGCGACGTGCGTAGGCGGAGCAATGCTCGATGCGCATAACGTCGATTTAATTATAAAGCGTCTAGAGCAAGAATTTGGAGCGCCCGATTTGATTTACAACGCGCTGTTGAAGGAATTAATGAACGTAGAGAATCCTACAATGCAAAGGCCGAAGTCAATCACAGTTTTCATGCACGCCTTAAACAACCTTGTGGTGAACATGGTAACGCTAGATCAAGAAGAATACCTGAACGAACAACGCCTCTTGAAAGACTTAGCACAAAGACTTCCACCTAATATAAAGGAAAGGCGGTACATGCACCTCCTATATGATAATAGAAAAACTGGGAAAAATAAAATAAAAACATTGAAAGATTTTGCCACGTGGTTGAAGCCTACGGAAGAGTTAGCAATAATTCTAACAGCCGAAACCACTAAGAAACAAGACAATTCTCAAAGGCTCCCACATAATATTCAATCTGTCAATCGCGATACTCGACCGCAGCAACGAAACAACTCTTATAACAATCCACCTCCTAGATCTCGATTTAGATGCCTCATTTGTGGCTATGATCACAGAGCCACTGATTGCCCAGAATTTAAAAATATGCCAATAGAACGAAGATGGGAAACCGTGAGACGTATGCGCATCTGTGTTAACTGTTGCAATCAAACTAACCACGATGCACATAGTTGTTATTTGCCTCCGCAATGCAGGCAATATGGTTGTCGGGGAAGACACCACACCTTGCTCCATCGCATTTCAATCCAGAATGCAACTACACCGGTACGCACGGAAAATTTAAACATTCACAAGGAACCGGAATTATCTGAAATATACTTTCAAATTATACTTGTGACCATTCGCCACGGGGATAATGAACTTGAGACCTTTGCCTTTATGGACTCAGGGTCTTACGCGAGCTTGATTTTACGCGATCTCAAAAAAGAACTGCAAGTGGAGGGATCACCTCGGCCATTTTCTTTGGCTTGGACAAACGGATCCATTCAGGAGGAACCAGGCAGCCAAACTGTGTCCATTTTGATTAAGGACCAGTCTGGAAAATTTATTAACCCTGATGGCCTGAGAACAGTAGAGTCAATGGAGCTACCAAAACAAACCGTTGATGGAGCAGCACTTAAAAGAAAATATCGGCATTTAAAGGGAATTGATTTAGCAAGCTATCGTGATGGACTTCTTCTTCTTCTTTGGCTCAACAACCGATGCCGGTCTAGGCCTGCCAACCACTTGTGGGGTTGGCTTTCAGTGACTTATTGATTTCCTCCCATAGCAGGATAGTCAGCCCTACGTTTGGCGGCCCGGTCTATTTGGGACTTGAACCCATGACGGGCATGTTGTTAAGTCGAACAAGTTGACGACTGTACCATGAGACCGGCATCGTGATGGACTACCCAAGATAATTATCGGGTTACCACATGCTCACCTCATGTGTGCATTACGCACCAAATTAGGACGAGCGGGAGGGCCATTAGCTATGCAAACCCACCTGGGGTGGGTATTACTAGGAGCAAGTAGTTCAAAATCAAAACAGGAAAGATTGTTTTCTCTCATGGAGAATGGCAAAGAAGAAAAAACAATGGCGGATCTAATGAAAGGATATTTTTATACCGAAGAGTTCGGTGTTAAGCTCGACACCAACTTGCCACAATCAAAAGAAGAAGAGAGAGCAAAAATATAATTGAAGGAAACATTAAATAAAACGAAGAATGGGTATGAAATAGGTCTACTATGGAAGAGAAATGAAATCAGATTCCCGGAAAGCTTCGCTCAAGCACTAAGAAGACTGCAAGGTTTAGAAAGGAATATGGAAAGAGACGCGATACTAAAGAAATGGTATCACGAAGAGATAGCTGCATATTGTGAAAAGGGATATGCTCAAGCGATCGAAGGGAACAATCTGTTGAAAGATGAACATAACCCCAAACTAAATTACATACCGCACTTTGCTATAATAAATTACAACAAGCCCAAACCTAAACCGAGACTTGTATTTGATGCTGCAGCAAAAATAATGGCATTCACTTAATTCACGATTGCTGTCCGGACCTGATGCAGTCGCATCTCTTTTCGGCATACTATCCGCTTTAGAGAGGGACGCGTGGGCATTCAGGTGACATCAAGGAAATGATTCCCAAGTGGGCATAAGGCAGGCAAGAGGACCGGTGTGCTCAAAGATTTCTTTATCGTAGCAACCCAAATGATAAACCACAAATTTTCGAGATGAAGGTAATGACCTTCGGGGCAATATGCTCCCCCCCATGCGCCCAGTTCGTTAAGAACGAAAATGCAGCACTCTTTCAAACGAGGTATCCGGAAGCAGCGAATGCAATTGTCCGCAACCATAATGTAGATGATTATCTAGGCAGTTTCGATTCCGATGAATTGGCGATCAAGAGAACAAAGGAAGTGATAAAGATACACGATGGAGCGAAATTCTATATCATAAATTTTTTATCGAACTCAGTTAAAGTATTGGAAAGTCTACCCAAAGAAAGAGTGAGTGACTCCAACCTGATGAAAATATGTGAATCAGACAACACATACGATAAAATCTTCGGTCAGTGGTGGGATAGAGTAAGGGACTCATTTAAATATATAATAAAACGCTTAATAGAAACTGGAGGGAATGCCACTAAAAGAATATTACTATCAACACAATGAAAATTTACGACCCTTGGGATTAATTGGTAATTACGTGGTGGAATCAAAAATATTAATGCAAGACATCTGGAGGCAAGGATTGGATTGGGATGATAAGTCGCCGGCGGAGCTGCAAAGGAGATGACAGCAATGGGTGGTAAGGATGAAGGAAGTGGAGACAATTAACATTCCCATATGCTACTCATCGGCATCGGCGGTGCTAAGGTGTGAGCTTCACGTATTTGTAGACGCATCTGAAAAGGCGTTTGCAGCAGTGGCGTATTTACGCACCACGCACAAAAAGGGGGTTGATATTAGTCTCGTAGCTGCTAAATCCCGCGTTGTACCCACAAAACCCTTGTCGATCCCACGCCTGGAGCTGCAAGCAGCAGTTCTAGGGGCCAGACTAGCAGAAACTGTTTCAAAGGAAATGAGGATGGAATTAGATAAAGCACTTTTTTGGACTGATTCAAAGACAGTGCTAGCGTGGATCACTTCGGAACCAAGAAAATAAAACAATTCGTAGCTCTAAGGATAGGGGAAATTTTAAATCGAAGCTGCTCGAATCAATGGCATTGGATAGGAACAAAGGAAAACCCAGCAGACGAAGCCACTATAAACACTTGTAGCATCCATGCTATCGCATACCGCTTAAAGCATGAATGCTAACAGCCGGGTAAAACACTGCACATGCGTCCCGTGCTTTACTGCACACGCGGTTCCGTGTTTTACCATGGTGGTCGCACCACCCAAGCTGGAAATAAACAAGGAAAACTCCAAAGTAGGTCATAAATAAGGGAAGAACAATTAGCATAAGAAACGCATTAGACCTTAAGCAAAACATTGTAAATGGTAAAAGCCCACCAGGAAGGCGACCCTCTTGAGAAACATGCGTTTGTCAAAGCGCATCAAGTGGCGAAAGAGAAAGTTACGAGCGTAACATCTGGTGGACAAATGTGCGCTAGCTTTCTTAAGATGGGAGTATAAATAAAGCTATCAGAACGGACAGAAGGTCAGTTCTGATCGGACATAGGATCGTACATCTTGTCCCTTCAACTCACTTATGAGCAGTATTGTCCCCCTACCCAAGGTAAGGCTTTACTGTCTCCAACAAACGCACCGTGTAGCAGCTGGCCGGTCAGCAAAAACCCAATCCGAAAGGTTAACGTATGCTAGGTGGCATAACGTCGAAAGTTCCCACGGTTTAGCATAACTGGAAGTCCGCTTACCTGACGCATCACATTGATTCAATTGTTACGCAACGTCAAGTTCGCTCAGCGCTGCCACCAGGCCTATGACGCGAACCCGTACCGAACCAACAACAATTATTACCATCACCACATGGCGACCGTGACAGTTTAAACAAGTGCGCGTAAACAAAAATCATAAATGAAATCGACACCACGAGCAAAAGCGTGAGAACAAGTGACTATCAGGTGCAAACCATAGCAAGTCCAGTGTTTACAAACATCGACAATAAGCAACAAGTGCAGTGTCGCAGGTTTTAAAACAAAAACAAAAGTGAAATCGAGACCGCAAGCGAAGCGCAATAAGTGCAGTGTTTATGCCGTGAAACTTATTTAAAAAAAAACATTAGTGAAAAACATATAAAGCTAGTATGGATAATGATAACTCGAAACCGGAAACGGATGTGAAAGGAAACAACGACTTAACTATTGTGCAAACCCAGAACTTTCATACGGAACAACACGAAGCCCACTAAATTTGATTCTGGCGCTTATGATCATAATTTGTGTAGTTAAGTTATTCGTGTCGTTGTAATTGTGTACTGGAGATGCAGTAGTTAAACACTATTGGACAAGTAGAACGGTGAAACGACATGGACAAACACTTATCAACAGAAATTTGTAGGTCGTTGTTCAGACACCAGTCGGGAAAAGAGTCGATCGATGCTTGCAGGACAAGACAATCACCAAAACACCTCACAGGAAAAAAAAAGTCTAAGATCGTCCGCATACAATAAACATTCAGATTCCCTTACTACAATAGTAACGTCATTGAAAAATAGAGAAAACAGCAAGGGTCCAAGGTTACTACCCTGTGGCACGCCTGAACAACTCACGAATTCCCTTGATTGTACCATTAATCTTAGGGATGGGAATCACTATTGATTCTTTCCAAGTATTTGGAAATTGTCCCGTAATCAAAGAATCGTTAATAATGTTAAATAACGCGTCCCCTGTGACACTGAGACAATCTCGTATCACTTTACCATTTATATCATTAAGTCCAGAAGCTCCTTTCAATTTGAAACAGATTCTTTGGAGTGTTTGAATATCAATCGGCTGAAATTGAAATCTTTTTCTTGTTTGCTCCATATTTTAATTTGCTCTGGTTGATTGCATTGAGGAGTGCTTTTATTATGTCCATAACGCTATTCACGAAGTGTTCATTAAACAACCGGGCAATTTCTGATTCATCTTTTATTATCTTGTCATTGAATTGCACCCTACCTGTTTCATTGGAACCTGTTTGCAACCAACTTTTTAACAACTTCCACAATTGTTTGTTATCATTTTTCGATTAATTTATTTTTCGCTCAAAATATTTCTTTTCGTCATTCTGAGATCACGTCGGTAGCAATTTCTACTGGTTTTATAAGATACCAGTCTAACTCTGAATTGGTTTTCAAAATGTGGAAGTAGCGTTTGTCCAAGTTTCTGATTTTTACATTGTAAATCCGCGGTGTACCAATTTTGATAACTGTTATTATTTACCACAGCAACATCAATGAGTTGAACTATACTTGTCGCTGACGAAAATATAATATTTGTACTAGGCCGGTAGTGGTTCGCCACCCCCTAAGAGTTTGACTCCTCTGGTCTAACGATGTGCCACTCTCAGGAGGTAGGATGAGAGAGGGAGAGAGGCTAAACGTAGCAGAATGGCATGTTAGAAGGAGAGGGTAAGCTAGGAATGAGCGAACGGCTAGGATCGGTTCAACGGCGCGCCGCTCCGAAGGACGAGCCAGCCGGAGGACCCCATTCCCGGCACGGAAGGAAGGAAGGACGAGCCAGCCGGAGGACGCCATACCCGGCACGGAAGGAAGGAAGGACGAGCCAGCCGGAGGACCCCATTCCCGGCACGAGCCAGCCAGAGGACGCCATTCCCGGCACGGAAGGAAGGAAGGACAAGCCAGCCGGAGGACGTCATTCCCGGCCAACGGGAAGAAGGGCCACCCGCCCAAGCCGCTATCCGGAGGACGCCATTCCCGGCCAGCGCAGTGAAGTTAAAGCCGGAGGAAGCATTCCCGGCCAACGAGGAAGAAGGGCCACCTGCCCAAGCCGCTACCCGGAGGACGCCATTCCCGGCCAGCGCAGTGAAGTGAAGTGCAGTGAAGTGAAAGCCGGAGGAAGCCATTCTCGGCCAACGAGGAAGGAAGAAGGGCCACCCGCCCAAGCCGCTATCCGGAGGACGCCATTCCCGGCCAGCGCAGTGAAGTAAAGTGCAGTGAAGTGAAAGCCGGAGGAAGCCATTCGCGGCCAACGAGGAAGAAGGGCCACCTGCCCAAGCCGCTATCCGGAGGGACGCCATTCCCGGCCAGCGCAGTGAAATAAAGTGCAGTGAAGTGAAAGCCGAAGGAAGCCATTCCGGCCAACGAGGAAGAAGGGCCACCCGCCAAGCCGCTATCCGGAGGACGCCATTCCCGGTTAATGCAGTGAAGTGAAGTGCAGTGAAGTGAAAGCCGGAGGAAGCCATTCCCGGCCAACAAGGAAGGAAGAAGGGCCACCCGCCTGGGCAGCAACCGGAGGACGCCATTCCGGTCAAGTGAGAAGTGCAACAGCAGCAGGAGAACAGCAGCAGCAGAGCAGCAGTAGCAGAGCAGCGGTAGCTGAACAGCGGTAGCAGAGCAGCGGTAGCAGAGCAGCGGCAGCGTAACGTCAACATTGTTACAAGCCTAGTAACACCAGCGAAGCGTAATACTGCGAAATCGTGAGTAAAATGGCCAATTCTAAGGAGAAAAATTGTACTTTTGAGGGAGGGGGGGGAAAAAGAGCTAGGGCATTAAGGGAGAAGACAGTCAAATGAAGGAAGATCGCGCGGAAATGCTGCGAGTTATAGAAATGCAGGTCAAATGCAAAAGCGACTCGAAACCAAGATAAGTGACTTGGAGGAAACGAACCCAATTTTGCTAGACTAGCTGCGCAAATGCTAG